>NW_010165563.1:36454-85027 GCF_000695765.1 Mesitornis unicolor | reverse complement strand
CCCCTCCGTCTTAAGTATTTCGGCGTTATTTTTAAATGATACAAAGCCGGTTCAGTTGTTGGGAATAAAAACCGCTAGACTTTATTTTTAGTAACTTTCTTACTTCACTTGTAGTGGAAAACTTTGGATATGCATGTGATGGATAAGCAATAAGACTGTAGAGAGCAGCCAGTTGTGTAAGCTCAATGTTGTTTTAACAGTGCCCTTTGTTACTGGAAGTTCCTTGGGTGTTATTACAATGGAAAGAAGCTTAAACATCCAAGTTACTTTTTGTCATTTTTTGGCAGTTTGTTTACTTTTAGTGTGTTTACTACTGAGGTCTGGGGTAGAACCGGGTGATCAGATTAGCGTAGGCCGGTGCCTGCCCACGTTGCGTTCCTCTGCCTTCCCAAGGTTCTTCATGGGTGTCCAGCTGTGGGACTGGGGCTGTGGCTTGACCTACCCAGTTCTAATGTGTGGTTTTGCCTTTCAGTTTTTGCATCTTCTCTCATTATTATAGATTTCACATTCAAAATATTTTGCATATTTGACCATTATTGTTTAGTGGTTTTATTTTTTTATTTATTTAGCTGAGTGTATTTTTTTTAATAGGAAGTATTTGAGCCTACCTTTAAAGATATGTGTGAAGAGAGAGAGGATAGATTGTTTTAAGTGCTTCAGATGACAGAACACTGTATTTCATACGTCACAGTAGCTGTGTTGCTATTAGTCTGTGCAGTTAAATAACCTACACCACACAGTGTTTGCTTCCATTTTAATGGAAGTTTTATTTTAACTTTAATATAGTGATTTTAAATTAGCAGGAGTTTGCTTCAGAACCCCTCACTCTCTGTTAGTTTAAAAATGAAATGCTGCTAGAGACATTAAGCTCATGTTCAGTTACTCAGTACATTTAGCAGCAAAAAGCTCTGTAATGATACAAATTCTGTAACTAGGAGGAATAATTGATCATCATTGACACACTGCTGGGAAAGACCAGGATTCACTGACTGTGGAGGATCAATAGTATATGAATACTATACACATAGTAAATTATTAGGAGCAATATCTGGTTTACTGGCATTGAAAGTTGATGTGTAATCTATTCATATGATACATGGCAACTTAGAACTAAGGTAACATAAGATGTTTTCTTGTTGTTTGTGTTAAGTGTCCTAAATAGCATATATTCCAAACTTCAGGACACTGAAAATGAAGTTGTTTGAAGTGGTAGCAGAAAAATATGCAGGTGTGACTTGTAAAAGTGATGTTATGCCCTTGATCCATGCATGGAGTGTATCATAGTGTTTGCATCAAGGACATGCTAAGGTCCCTGAGAGAACAATGAAGGGTAACGCAGCTTCCACTGATAACTGTACTTACTGGTTCATGAAGTGTAATTTGAGACCTCTTTCACTATCTGTGGTCAGCAGAGTAAATGCTGTTCACCTAACCGTGGCCCTTATATTCTTCTTGTTTATTTTAGCTTTCCACATATATATTCAAATATCTTCAGTGTTACTTCACTCAGGCTATCAAGAGGAATAAAAATGTGAACACTAGTAGCAGAATGGACCAGGTGTTTCAGAGTACTTCTAGGCAGAAGTTGCAGGTGAATGAAGTGTGAAAGCTGGCTAAGTTTCTTAAGCTTAGCCATCAAAAAGGTGCATCAGGGTTGCATAGCAGGTAGGGCAAGGTACACGTGTGTATGTACAGGAGATGGAAAGTTTCAGTGTGGTCTGTTAGGGTTTTCTTTCTATGCCTTTCTGTTCCAGGTTCTCCTAATATACAGTGGATTTTGATTTGAAGGACCAAAAATAGAAGTGGTTCTCAATAAAGAGAAGCTTAAGGGTTCTGTACCCATTTAAAACAGAGTTTAAAATGGGTTCATGATTTTCTACAGGGCACAACAGCCTACGAATTCTGAGGGTCTTTTAGAATAATAAGTATTTTTCATTTGAAATCTGAATGTTGCCTTAAATTTTCTCTTAAGTTTGATCCCTCATCCTAATATTCATTTAAACATTCGCTTCATTGTTTGGTGGTTTCTGTTTAGTTTTTACCTGCTCAATACATAGTAATTGAGAAAACTTCATCTGCAACCTATGAGTTAAAAGTGTCAACACGTGGTAAATTACATTTGAAAAAAAGAAGGCCACAGGGAGTCTGCCTTAACTTGTTGCAGTTAATGCAGGAAAATGTCAGTTTTATTAATATTCATCATCTTGGAATCGTGTGTTAAAGCAACACACAACAGAAAATCTCTGAGATTAAAAAAGGTCATGTAGTTGTTTGGGTTTTTTTAGTCCAGTAAGTGGATCTGTTACCTTCAAGGTCATTATTTAATTTATGTGAAACAGGAATGTTTAAACTTTACTAGGACTATTTCCTAAATATGAATGAATGTCAGCCCTGTGAATTGTAAAGTTGTTAGAAAGTTTTGGGTTTTTTTCTTCAGATAATAACACAGATTTTTGAAGTCATTAACTATGCATGGTTCGGAATTATTTCCCCCTTTAGATAGGCAAGGTTATGTCTTACATGACAGTAAGAAATTTGTTTAGAAATTAATAGTAATCTCACTTGGTTTTGTTGAGGTGTTTTGGGTTTTTTTCCTAGATTTACGAATACTTAGCTATGATATTGACTGTTTTCTTCTTTTTAATCACCAAACAGGATTAGCAGTGATTAGAGTACCTGTGTTGGTGAGTGGAAGATTTGTATACTTTCTCTTCTTCCAATAGATCTTGAAACCACACAGGTTTTGCTTCTGAGCTGCACTAGAGGATTCAAGTGATCCTTGCTGCTTTTACTGTAGCAATATGTGGTAGCAAATTGCTCTCAAAATGTATGTTTAAAATTAACTGTAAATGATTTTCAAACCATAATTCTGTACGTGTAGCTTCTTACCTGATAGCCAGGTCTTTGACTTCCAGGGCATGAAGAATTTATTAATCTGACACGACTTTAGTAACTTTGACTTCTATGGTCTTTAAATAGTCAAGTACAGCGTGTGTGATGTGTATTCTGCCTGTGAGTGTTATGTTCATTCACTCCTCCTCCTCCTCAAAGTGTTCCCACTACAGTATCTTCAGCATGACAGAGTTCCTATTATAGTCAATTCTTCTCTTTTTAACTCTTGTAATTATTCTGTAAGTAGTGCTCCTTTGAAACGTACTTGACAGGAAGATGCAGCTGCCTTAACTTTCTTTTGCCAGTAAATTTTAACCTCCTCAGCGGACATTTCTTAGAAGTGAGATTTATTTTCTTTTTCCTTCATGTGCATGCAGTGCTGGGTCATTCTGCTCTATTTACTCATTGAGGACCAAAAGAGACCACAAGTTTGTTTCCTGTAAAGACTGGATGAGGCAAAGCTCTGTCACTACTGACCTTGATTAGATTAAAATTGGTGAAGTAGAGGTGAAAAGCTCTGTGTCCATTACTGTTCTAAGCTTTCTGATTCGCTGTCACTTTTCCAGAGACCCTTGTTTCAGTGTTTGTGATCTGAGGGTAGTTTTCTTCAACAGTTGTTATCATTTTGCTTTTGTACCTCGTCTTTATGCGCTCTGATTTTGAAATGGATAGCTCTTGGAGCCTTGTTTACATTTTTTAGAACATCAGCTACAGTATGTATTGTATAAAGAGTAATTAACAGTACGTATTCCAGTGGTGCTGGAACGGACTGTATGGATAACATCTCTAAACAATGCATTTAAAGCTTCTTTCCTTATATTTTTGAGCTTGTATTGTTTCACTGTTGATCGGTTAGGTTTCAGCAATATGGAACTTCATCATCTGGAAATCAGAATTAGTTATAATTACTTGCTGAAGAAATACTTTAAAATTCCTTTGTTGTAATCACCAGTGTAAGACTACCGGTATGCACCATCTGAAAATTCTGCTTTATTTAAAAACAAGATGCTTATTCACAGCTTGGACTAGCAAAGAGAGAGGCTATCATTCAGTAAATGATAGCTACCTGGTAGCATAACAGAAGGGCAGAAGGACCCCCAAGTAATAAATCAGTTTATGTATTTAGCTGTTGTATTTAGGCCTTTATTACAGGCTCAGGCTGCTTTAAGGATGGAATATTTTGAATTACTTGACATTCCCTTGTTGCTGGGTTTCTTTAGTGTTCATTCATTTACCCATATTTCCACATTTGTAGAAATGACACAATTAAAAATAGTATCTTAAGAAATACTCAGATTTCTCATATTTTTGGCAACAGTCACGTTGTTCCTTAGTGTAGCTAAGGCTATGTCAGTGCTGCAAAAATGAACTGTCTCATTGGTACAAGGAGCAGAATGTGGGCAGAGGAGTAAGTGGGAGAACTGTAAGGATGCAGCGCTGCAAGTTGCGGTGTCACAGGCTGCCCTGCCCGAGCTGAGGGCTGTGCTCCGTTCTGAAAAATGAAGTTCTTCTGTAACCAACACATCTCTCCTTTGGACAGAGCTGTGGAGAGGTCTTGGGATGGCTGTCAGTTTTTGTGTGTTTTGCCTGCATCCTTACTATAGACGTCATGAAGGGCTTGTTGGCCTAGAAGTTGTGGGGTTTTGGGGTTTTGTACTTTTGTTGTTTGTTTTTTTTTAACTACAGCAGTTAGTTTAATAACGGACATTGTCTGTGCTGCACAGCAGGTGAGTTCTGGATCAGATCCAAGTAGAGTGGATTTGTTTTAAATTGGTGCTTCTGGTCATTTGAGCTTGCAGAATTCTCAGTGGTAGGAGCTTTGTGTCAGTGGGGGTTTTTCTTATAAACTTGTGAAATTTAGGGCTAGAACTTGGCAGAAAGTCTGCCCTGCAGTGCTGCTCTCAAGCTTTGTCTTTGTTACAGGTGCAAGGCATTGTTTCCTAAGCATTTCTTTCAGTGGCAGTTCTGCTTTTCTGCCCTCTGCCACTTTTTTTCCTGCCTCTGTGCCCTCAAGGGTGCTGGAGCAACTATTTATGAGACAACAAGGTGAACTGAATTTGAGATTGATCTAGGTTAAAAATAACCCTGCAGAAAAGGGAAAGCAGAAGGGACTTTAGTTAACCTGGATCGACTGATCCTTCCTGATCCAGTTCACTGCAGCAGCTCTAACGGTTGTACCAGTGCAGGTGGGATACGGCACAGAGGTGGGACTGGAGAGCGGGCACAAAACAGGGGCTGCTTGACCTACTGCTGTTGCCAAAAGGAGAGCTGTGGTGCTGTGGTCTCAGGCTGTACTGCAAGCCTTTTGCTACCGTACACAGTTTCTGCACTGTGAGGTGGAAATGTTTCCTGGGGACTGGGAGAGAGGACAAAGCAGCAGTGGAGCTGTGAGGAGGTGAGTGAGTGAGAAATGTGTTGTCTTCAGAGTTACAAAACTAAAATATAAAATTGCCCTCCTTTTTTCCTTTTTTTTTTTTTTTTAAATCTGTCTGGTATGGTTGGGAAAGGATTACACGCATTCCTCTTTGTAATTTTATTTATTTGTGTTATCCCAGTTCAGGAGGGCTAGTCATGAATTGGGACCCCATTTTGTTTGTACAATCACAAAACAGACAATTTATTCTCTCTGAAACCCATATGTTCTCTTTTGGATAATAAGGTGAATACAGACAGATGGGAAATACAGGACAAAAGGGAGCCTAGAATTCTGTGTAGCAGGAGAATTGGGATAAAGCAATTTGAGGCTACGTTTGTAGATGTAGCTATGCAGGGAGCTAGAAGGAAGATGGTGGGGTAGCCCTGCCTGTGGTGCTCGGGATCAGTGCTGGTAGACAACAGTCTCTTCACTGCTTGCTTGAGCTCCTTGGCATCCTGCTTGCTGTTTCTTCAGCATCACAGCAGAATAATGTCCACTAAGAGTAAGGTTTCACAAAACAGCTGAGCCCATCTGGTGGCTTGTACAGTTGAAAAATGTTTTTATTCCTAGACCCTTCCTTCACAGGTCATGGTTCTGGTGTTTTTCTGATGCATTGATAAGCTGTTTTCCTATGTGGGTTTTTTATCCCCTTGGGTTATCTGTAATTATTTTTCTCTCCAAATCAATTCACTGAGGTGTCAGATGGCAAGAGACAGATTCGAAGGAAGCGATGAAAGCACTGCTGGCAATGAAGTGGCGAGGTGGCAGGAAAAAGGAGTCTCTTTTCTTAGCATTGAGCTCTTTGTTTAACTCAGCAGTTTCCTAAGACCTCACCCTACGAACTTCTTGGAAAAATGATTACTCCATACTACCCCTTTCCCATCTGCCTTTGTTCACATAGTGAACTGCTTCAAGGCTTGAAATTTTTAGAGAGAAATGTTAGCACCTAGCAGTTGGACTTTACTTTTTCAAGTTTATAGAGTTAAAGACAGACAAAGAATAGCGAACATTGGTTCTTTCCATGTCCACACTTATCACATGGATCTTTAAGACAGTATTTTAAGAGTTTTTTGGGGTTTTTTTTCAATTTTGTATTTAGTTTCAGTTCTTTTTTTGCAACTTTGATATTCAAACTAAGAAATGTGACAGAGTTGTTATTGCATTTGTTAAGCTATTTACTACTATTCCCTTCCCAGAGGAGTTCATCTATAATCATAGAGGGCTCACCAGCTTGTGATATAATGAGTTCTGGTATATATTCCTAGATACACGGTAGTAGGGGCTAGCCTAACTGCGTGGGTGACTTAGCGTTTTACCATGTAGTAAAGATGTGGAGGCACCTTGTTGTTTTGGGTTTTTCTGTTTGTTTTAAAAAACAGCTTTTATGACAACAGACTAAACAACTTACTTGTTTTCAGTGTTTCTTTACTGTGAGATATCATCTGTCTATAATTTTCTGCTATAGTTTAAGGTTTTAGAAAATCTGTCAGAAAATCATAGAGGTGTATAAACAGGCTTTGCATGTTAGAGATAAATGGGCCTCCAGACTCCAAGAAAGCAAAACTCTTTTCCATGATATAGCTGTTCTCTACCAGAGAAACCCTGATGAGCATTTTGAGCCAAGTTCTCTCCATAGGAGTGGCAGACAGTTACCATTCTACCTTGCACCGACTGTTTCTCCTGAGAGGCATGGTATCTGTGTGGTAGACTGACACTGAAGTAGTGAGATAACTTACCTGGTGTCGTGGTTTATACGGTTGCTCTATCACCTGATGCCTCCTCCCCACCTAGGGAAGGGGGGGTCATGAAAAGGAAAGGAGTTCGTAGAATCATTTGGTTGGAAAAGACCTTTAAGATCATAGAGTCCAACCATAACCTGTCCACTACTAAACCATGTCTCTAAACACCTCATTTACCCATCTTTTAAATACCTCTAGGTCAAGTGGTAACTTGACCACTTCCCTGGGAATCCCATTCCATTTCCTGATAACCCTTTTAGTGAAGAAATTTTTCCTAGTATCTAATGTAAGTCTCCCCTGGTGCAACTTGAGGCCATTTCCTCTCTTCCTATAGCTTGTCACTTGGGAGAAGAGATTGACCCTCACCTCACTACACCCTCCTGTCAGGTAGTTGAAGAGGTCGATGAGGTCTCCCCTCAGCCTCCTCTTCTCTAGGCTAAACAACCCCAGCTCCCTCAGCTGGACCTCACAAGACTTGTGCTCCAGGCCCCTCACCAGCTTCATTGCCCCTCTCTGGACACGCCTCAGCACCTCTATGTCCTTCCTGTAGTGGGGGGCCCAAAACTGGACACTGTATTCGAGTTGCAGTCTCACCAGTGCAGAGTACAGAGGAAGGATCACTTCCCTGATCCTGCTGGTCATGCTATAGTTGATTTCTGGGGAGCTGAAATGGAAATAGATTTAATGAAATAATAATAACAAAACCTAATATTAATAACTATTAATATAAAGTACACAGAGTTATACTCAGCTAATACTGGGGGAAAAAAGGCCTCAGGGTAGGATGGTAGACAAGCCCCTCTCAAGATGTCAGCCATGGAAGAGGAAGGAAGAAGTGCCATCCCCTGCAGACTCCCCAATTTATAGTGACTGTGATGTTTATGGCATGGAATAGTACTGATTGATCAGCCTGGGGTCACTTACCCTGGGTTTCTGCTCCCCCCAGCCTCTGCACCTGTTTATCTCAAGATTGCTGAAGACCTTGAGCATCTCATACCAGCATTAGCTGAAACACTGTAACAAAGTCTTGTCGTTTATTTCCCGTGAAATAGTGTTGTAGTCCTCACAGACACAATTACAGACTTTAAGATTCTGTCTCAGTAAACCAGAACATCTGTGATGTTAAAACAAGAGGCATCGAAAATCCCCCTTCAGCACATTGTTAGTTGAATGAGTATCTAATCTGCTGGGTGATTTGTAAAGGTAAATGTTAGTTTTGTTATCCATCTGCCTCTTGTTAACTTTTGTCCTGTTCTTAAAATACTGTAATGTTTAAACAGAGGACACCAGGAGCTTCTGTTTATTTTATTTCATTCAAGTTAAGCTGCTTCCAGCAACTATGTACTTGTTAACCTCTGCACTTGCTGTTAGCACTTGTCTCTAAACCCACAGACTTCCACAGCTGCAGTGTGGTTCCAGAAATCAAAACAAAGGAAACTGGCATGAAGAAGGAAACTTTAAAGATAGAAAAGACTGTTATTTTTCCTGTGCCCAGAATCTGTTTGCTCATCCCTCTCGTGAAATGACATAATTAAGGGTGTATGTGCTCAGATATGTCAGCGGGTGCATTGTAATAGTAATTAAGGTTAGTTTTGATTACTATGATTTTAGGCAGTTTGAAATTCTTAGTTTGTCTTGTAGCAGGTAACAGTAATAGGGTTATTGTATATTTAAATTGTAATTGTTAAGTATATGATAATCTAGCCTTACTTTGCACATGGGAAAAATGTGACTGAACTGCACCAAAGTCTATCATTAAGATAAAGTTTTTAATGCAAATTACTGTATTCAAGCATTTTATTAACTGATGCATAGTTTAATGTGAAGCTTGGAGGTTTTAAACAGGGTTTCTCACTGAAAAACAGGTTGGATGGTGAGAGAAAGAGTTAAAAAAAAAGCTTTACATAGCTAAAATCATGTCAAACCAATTTGAAAGATCATGGCATTTCCTTTTAACAGGTGTTGTTATGATGAAAGGAGATATTTCATTGACTTGTTGACTCTCTTGTATCAGGCAGTTTTTAAAAATCTAGTGCTCCAGTCTTACATTTGGTTCTTGTGAAAACTTTTGCAGTGAGAAGTGGGGGGGTCTTGTTGCCATCCAGGACTGGGGATGCACTGCAGATCCCAACACTGGTACTCAGCGTTGAGCATTGTGGATTAAATGTCCTAAAGCAGTAGACTGCAACAGTGCATCCTGTGGTCAAGCTGGTTTCTGTCCATTGCCTTAAAAGAATCTGCATTTTAGTGGTACTGGTTTATGTGAACTGAACTTCGGAGTGAAATAAGGTGCTAAATCTTTCAGCTTAATTTAATGGCCTATATGAATATCAAATTGCAAAACAGAAGTTTTGCAATTATTGTAAGTCTTCAGCAGCTTCATGGGATGAGGAAGGTTCAGGGTGTGTAGCGTTTTGTAATTAGTGGTTCTTATGGTATCTGCTGGTTCTTCTGCAGATCAGTAGATTTTTCTTATTTGAACGTCTTGAGGACTAATGATCAGATGTAAAACTGACACAACAATAAAATTAGCTTTCAGTTTTTCACACTGATTACTCTGATACCTAAGAGTGGTTCAGCTTCTATCTAAATCTTGTGTACTGTTATGACACACTTTCTGCCAAAGATTGCTCTTTCGATTCTACCTACATCATTATCCAACTGCTTATTCAAATGCAGAATTTATTTCATTTGCACATGAACTTATTTTTTTATGTTAAACTCCGAAGTAGAACATTTTTATGTTAATCTCCAAGGGTTAATTTAAATGAATGTGTCCACAGTTGGGTTGTTTGGTTTTTGTTTTCCTGCTTTCATAGCTGAATAACATTTGTTATCATTTGTAGATAACAAACATGAAGAAGCTGGAGAAGGGGTTACCACTTGTCCCATTCTGGTCATGACATGTGTGTGTTTCGCCTTATCCCAAAGGGAGCTGAACTCTTGGGACCCCCATGAAGGGCAATATGAATGTGCCCATCTCTTTAAAGTATTTTTCCTGGCTGGGCTCTGGTCTACCTGGGGTCTTGCCTTTCCTGCTGGTAGGAGATCCTGTCTCCTGCTGTATGGGCAGGGCACAAGGTGCGAAAGTGAAGTATGAGAACATGGTGGAATTTTCCAGGATGTGAAGATATCCTGGGTGTCAGGAAGCCTGTGTGAAATACTGTGTGTGGAAGCACGTGTGTATCACAGGGACAGCAATCTTCTGCTGGTGTTAAGCAGAAGTTTTGTAAGCAGGAGTTAAGGTGTTGCTGTAGAGGTGGCACTGGTGACCAGCTTCACGCCAGAAACCCAAAGCCACATTCTGTATTTCTGTTCTGCCACGGATGCCAGGCATACTTGGCCTGTTGTGTAGTTTCACCCATCTTTAGCATTTTGCTTTGATATCTGTTTGGCGAGTCCCTTATTTTCCTACAGTCCTAATCCTCTTTGTGCACTTAACTGTATTCCTAGAAGTCCATTGTTTTCTGTACTAAAGTGGCACCTTCAAACAGGGTTGGTGTTTTTTTTTTCAAATGCATGGTGTCTCTTTAGAAGCTTACTGTTTTCAGGAGCTAAACTGATACTATAATGTTATATTCAGAAGAGTTGGGATGTTTTGGTGGTGGTGGTGTTTTTTGGGATTCTGATTTGTTCTTTTTTTAAGCAGATGCTTGAAACTTTGCCATTTAGTAAAGAAAAGCATTTGCTAAGTAATTGACAAGAGGAATACGGAACATTATTTGGTGTTGTATGATGATTTGGTTGAATTTCTAGATTAGTTATAGCCACAATTGTTCATATTACTTAGAATGGTCTTTGAGGACCTCTTTTAGAAGTGATTTTATAGTTTCTTCTGGGCAAGAGCTATGTTTTTGGAGTAGAACCTGGTTTTTGCTGGTATGATTTTTTGGAAAAAAAAACAACCCCAAACATGTTTATATTGTCTCCAGCTTGAGGTTTGAGGCTACAGTTATGAAACTTTCTCCAAATTGCTGCTTATGGAGTAGTTACCTGGCCAGTTTTCTTTGGCAATAAAACTGACTTGGAAAATTCCTGCCCGGATCACCCCTGCTGCTCTGCTTGCAGCTACAGTTTGCTGCTCCTCCTGTGCCGATACAGCTGTCTGAGGACTGCTGGGAAGTGTCACCAAAACTTGTCAAACGGTTACAATCCGTTAATTTCATGGACCTCCCTTAAAATATGGCCCCACCTTGTGTTGGGCTGATAGAAACGAGGGGGTGTGGAAAAAAGGGTGAAACACTTTTGTAAGTGGATTTTGCCACTGAAGAAAAGGTACTGAGCATTTCACAGAAGGAGAAAGTACTAGCATTGCACTGTGTTGATTTAAGATATGTTAACCTGAGATGGCTTTTAATTTGAGGGGCTCTTTGGGGTCTTCCTTTCAACCAGAGATGCTGCTGACTGACTTCTGTAACTATACACATCACCGTGCCATTCTCAAATACTGCCAGCAAAGGTTGTCCCATTTTTGCTTACTACTGAGACTTAAAATAGTATTTGTAACATTTTAGTTCTGTTAAATGTGATTGCCCTCATGGTCATTGGAGCAAAACTTACTTTGACAAAGTTATCAGAAGGATGACCAGCCTTTCTTTTCGTATTTTTAATTACTTTATGTCATGGTTTAACCTGGTAAGCAGCTATACCACCACAAAGTACGCTTGCTCACTCTCCCCATTCCAGATGTGTTGAGGAAGAGAATCAGGAGACTAAGAGTAAAAGAATTTGTCAGTTGAGATAAAAACTATTTAATAACTGAAACAAACCAAACTTAAATAATAATGCCAATTAACTGTAACAAGAATAGGAAAAATGATAATACAGCAATCAAAGTTATACTCAGCTCACAAACGGCAGCCACTGCCATATGCCAGTGGAAGCACAATGGGAGGGGTAACCCTCAGGAACTGATATGGGCTGCCATCACGAAGGAGAAGGGATTGAAGAGGCCAAAGAAAGAGGTTGACAGGGTCATCCCCTGCAAGCTCCCCAGTTCACAGTGAGTGTGACGTTGATGGGATAGAATGCATCGTTACTGGTCAGCTCAGATCAGACCTGGATCGTGTGTTCTGGGTCACCTATCCCAGAGAGTCCCAGCCTTTCGCTGCCCACCCTTTTTTCTTGTGCAGAGAGAATAAAAAAACCTGTAACCACAGGTGCAGGCAGGACCTTGAGAAAACAGAAATACCTGCTAGCGGAAACAAAACCGATAACCTTCTCAGCTTCGTAAGGAAAGCAACTCCATCCTGGCCAGAGCTCCAGGATTAACTTGTGTTTGTTTGAAGGGAACACTGCAATTCAGTCTTAGCAAAACCAGGACACTCCAAAATGTACTCAAGTATTTGTTAGGACAAATAAAACTGGAAGATGACTAATACATACAGATTCATTTTAGATACAGCAAATGAGTAGGGAGTTACAGGAGGAAAAAAGAGACATGCAGATCTGTGCAGTAGCACAGCAAGTGATGTGAAAGAACCAGATACTGAAGCTGGCCTAAATGATACAGTAAGGCTAGAGGTGTAAGCACTGCAAATTTAGTATGATCTTCAGCAAGAAAAAATGAATCAAAATCTCTTGCATTTACCTTTTCTACAGTTCAACTGAATTTTCCACTTAATGGTGAAGATACCAATTTTCTGCATGATGTTTTTCTCCTTAAAAGTGAAAATAAAGTTTGTAGCCTTACTCTTTCTCTTGGAAGATAACTTATGGTAGTTCTGCCTTTCTTTGTGTGAAAATATTCCCAAACAGAAATAGCAGTTGGCTGGTTTTCCAGTTCTATTCAGAACATTGTAATTTTCTCCACCAACTAAATTGACTCATTAATTTCCACTAATACGTACAAACCTACTTGTTCTGCTGCCAGTCTTGTTGTTAGGAGGACTACCCCAAAACACAGCGGCTGTGAAAACAGAGTTAGATGATGTTTGGTATGGAAAGCGTGTAAATGCTTTTACACACGGTCCCTTTGGGCTTGGACACGAGTGAAATTTTTCACGGTGGGAGCAATCAGCCATTGCAGTGGTCTGCCCAGGTAAGCGGTGGATTCCCCAGCACGGGGCACTTAAGGTGGAACAGCATCCTGTCCAAATCTTGTCCAGATTGTGCTTTTGCCAAGAAAGGTTGGACCAGATGATCCTCAAGGTCCCTTCCAACTTGGTGTTCTGTGATTGCCTGATGTGGTATGGAGAGGCAGAGCAGGAAAGCAAGTCTGAGATTGATTGCTGCTTGTGCAGCACTACAGAGGGGTTTATCAAAAGCAGCTGCAAGTTGGAGAGGAGAGAATAGAGATCAGGTATGTGTACAAGAAATAGAGCAGTGGTGAGAATGTGGATTTCTCTCAGTTGGCGTGATGGTGGTTAGATAGCCTGAAGAGGACAGGAGTTATATGAAAAGCAGTTTTGATTTCTTGTTGAATGTGCATTTAATCATGTCCCTGCCCACGGCAGGGGGCTTGGACTGGATGATCTTTAAGATTCCTTCCAACCCAAACTATTCTATGATTCTATGAAAAAAAGAGACGGTTAGTGAGTTTGGGGAGAATTTACGCTGCAGTTGCAAAAAAATATATTCAGTATTATGGGTGTAAGACACAATATTGGCAGTTTTCTGAGAGTCAGCGTAGTGGTAAATACTGAAGAAGGAAGATGCAAGAGAATAACAAAACAATATTTTTAGTTCCTATTAAGTATTTACTAATAATATAGATAGAAGTAGTAGCATTATAGCATGAGGAATATTTTTCTTCTTCTAAATACAGTAGTACAGTAGTGTTATGGGAGGGAGAGAGGTCAAACTGCTGACACATGTTTTTCTTTATTGGTAATAAGGAGCATTGACTTATTTATGTGGTAGGAGAAAAGGTCTGATCATCCTCTGTTACACGAATCTTTGTTACTCTTCTTTGGGACCCTCCCTTCCTTGCTGACAAAGCCATTGGACCTTTACTTGTGCTGTAAGAATATGATTAAAGAGTAAATTTCCCTATCTGTGGTTAATGGATAAAAGGTAGCATTAACTTTTTTCCGGTGTTTCGTCATATGGCAGAGCATATTCTCTCATGAAAGATTAAATTGCAGATGCTGCTGACATCTGTTACTGTTTGGGAGGTTCTTGTATCTTTCTTTGAAGCAGGGTTATCCGAATCATGATTACTTGTCTGCTACAACAGCAGCAGCTTTGCAGTATCCTTTGATAGGAGACAATGTGGAACCACAAACGAAAACAATACTTCATTTTCATAGAAGTCTGTTCTTACTGGTGTGGTTTTGTGGTCTATACACAGCTTAACTGTCACAGGGTTGGGTAATTTAGAACTGAATTTAGAGGACTGCTATGTGAAGTACTAAAATACTGTGCTTAGAATTAGACATTGTTGCTGTTTAAAAAGTACTTCCAGCTAATCGCTCCTCTCAAGTGCTTCTTCAGTGATGAAAGTGTTTAAGTAGGGACAGCAGAATGAGAACAGTTTTGAAAGTAGACCTACAAGCAGATAGAAATCCGGTCCTTCAAGTTGTTACAACTTAAGACATAAATGTAGTCATAACAGTTACCTAATATTTATAGCTTCTTTTACAGAAGTATGTGTGTGTGGTATGTGTAGATGCAGTTCTCTTAACTGAAGGAAAATCTCTGAATATGGGGAAGAGAAAGTTCCCTCCCCCACCCCCCACATTCATGATTTTTCAGGTTAGAGAAAGTGAAGAGGAGGATAACAGTTTTATTACAACAACTATAATTATGCTCTACGTAAGATCTTTATTTTGTAAACATTTTATTGTATTTTGACAGACACAGTGTGGATGAGTGATACATTGGAGTTGAAGTTAGAAAAATGGGAAGAAATGATAGTTACAGCTTGAAACATTCATGATTAGTAATTTAAAATTCTGTAATGTTAATATTCTGTAGAGTTAAGTGAAGTACTGCAGGAAATGGGAGACCGGCTTATCTTTTTTCAAGTAAATGCACAAAAGAGCAGACGTGATGGCCACTTACTGTGAATTCCATTCACATCTTAGTCATTGTTTTTGTCAGAGTGGCCAAAATAATAAGCCTGTTTCAAGGGAAGATATTTTAATATGTGGTGGAGGTTTTTGTTTTTGTTTTTAAATCAGGTATGTTTGTTTTATTCATTTATATAAAAGGAAATAAAGTGTATTTGAAATAATTTCTACTTTTGTAGAATTTTATTTTTTCGTTTGACTCTCAGAATGTACAGATGATACTGCAGTTCCAAACAGCAGCAGTTCTGATCAGTAGATAATGGTGTATCTGTAGCCTTCTCGTAAACAGGCCATAAACCATTGGCAGTCCAGTGGTGATGGTAAGGTAGCTCTATGTAGCAATCTGGGTGTCTGGCTAAAGAAGATTATGTTCAAAGTTGAATTTTAAAAGTTATTTCACTAATTGCTGAGGGATCTGCTTTTCTTCTGCTGACATTTGCTTATACTGGTACGGTACAATTAATTTATTTTTTTTCTACCTCTGAATTTTTTAGTCTCTTAACAGAAGCTTTTTTAAGAAGTCTTTTTTACTTTAAGAAACTGAAAAGCTTTTTACAATGAAATCAGATATTCTGGTGTTCTGTTGGACAATGTAAGCACAACATTTTCATTAATTCAAGTGGCGTGATGCAGTATTACTTGGGATTTATTAACAAAGAGAATCTGGCTTAACAACAAATTACGAGTATTGAGACAGTTTGTCATAGTTCAGTGTTTCTATTTTACTACATGTAGCTACATCAAAAATTAATCTTCTTTACTGAAGAGTATTTCCTGTAGAGTTCTTTCCATTAAGTGATTGTAATCACAAGCACTATTTGTATTCTCACTCAAAGAAATTGTGTTGAATTTGAGATGTGTCTTTCCTGCTAGCGTGTTTATACACCATGTGTCTGTCTCTTTCTGTTTTGTCTTCTAAAATCTACTGTGGAAATTACCACAGGCTGCCAAGATTGTCATTCTTACTGAATTTAGCCCTCAAATCCTGTGCTTACTGGGGTAATCAGGAAGACATTTGCACTTTTAAAAAAAGAAGGCATGTACATCTTGTTGAAACAGGTGTCATAGGGTACTTTTTAACAATTTGTATTTCAATAAGATATTTTTCTCTCATATTTCAGGATAAGAAGGATGTTTTAAATAGTAAACACTGGTGTTTATTTCATATTAAAGACTTCACATTTTAGTACTGCTAACTACTAGATATTAGTTACAATTTGCTTTGCCTAGAGTAAATATTACATTATTTCAGTGTGCTTTTCAGCATCTTACTGTGCCTGATGAGAATAGGATTATTCCAGCCTTTTGAAGATACTTTTCTTCTGATGCCCCTTCTTGCCATCGCATTTGTGGTATTATGTGTCAGATAAATTCTTAGTGAAAATGAAGGGTGGAAATGCAGCTTTCCTAGTCTTGGAAAATAAAACACGTAAAAAAATCCACCAAAACTCAAACCAATCAAATTATTGTTTTCAAATAATAAAACAAGGCAGCACACTGATGAAATATTTCAGGAAGGAGAACTATAGCACTTAGGCAGTGTACCTGGATATCATTTGGTAAAGATGTGTGTCTGTGTGTTTCTGGCAAGGGAGTCAAAGACACAGCAAGAAAGCCCCAGATACAGTTTGAGCAAACAGTGAAACATGGTCTGTGAAAAACACAGCCAGGAGTTTTTCAGCTGAGCGTGGCTAAAGGAGCCTTATTATGGACTTCTCGGGTTCACCTCTCCATTGTAGAGGTAGGCTTCTTTATGCATTCTGTGTAAATACCCAAGACTGAACCCAGATAATCTGCAGAGAGCAGCATCTCACCTGTTTCTGTTTGAGTGGTGAGTGGGTGATGGAACCAGGTAACCTGCTCAGGTCAGGTAGGCAGCAATGTGCATTTGTGTAAGCAGCATGGCTTTTTCTTGCCTGACTTACAGCTGTGATGATACGTACTGTCCTGGAGATTGTTTTGCTGCACTACCTAGTCGCATTGCTTTGATTTATGGTCTGTTACTTATATCAACAAGCTAAAACATGGCTTTTCAACTTGTACATCAGTTTCCTCTCCTGGGCAGTTAAATACCAATATATGCTTTCTCTATAGAAACTGCTGCTCAGAATTTGACCGCATGCCACCAGATACACCATGTGTCAGTTTGTTTTGAAAACTGATGCTTTCTTGCTGCTAAGAAAGTTTGCAGTTCTTATATAAATTTATAAGCTTTAAAAAATATCTGGTGCAACTCTTCCAGTTCTGTCAGACCTGTATTGTCTGTGAATAAACAAATAAAAAATAAAAATAGGTTCAGCTTAAAAATGAACATTTATGGTCATAGAGCTCTGATAACAATTGGAATATTCCTTGCTTGGGCTAATTAAAATCAGTGTCGGCGAGAGGGGGAGAGGGTAGGTTTTTACTAAGGAATCAAGGTTTTCTCATATTCCTGTGTATTCTTACTGTTCTTCTTGAACTGAAGTACCATACCAACTTTCTCTGTTGCATTATAAAGCAAAATGTTAAAGTAGGTTTGAAGTCTTAGCAGCTTTGACATTACGGAGCTCTTCAGCTGGCATGCCACAATGTTGTTTTATTCCTGTGTTCGTTACGAGTTTGGGAATGGTACGATTCTGTGTCCGTGACTGCAGATGTATTGGGTACCATTCAGAACCACAGTGCAGGTAAAGTAAATGTAAAAAAAGAAAAAGTAAGAAGAAATCTGAAGAGAAGGCGAGGAGATGAATAGAACTGTTTGTCATCAGAAATGTGCAAGGAACGTGGTATTTCCAAAATCTGCCATTCCTCTGTTAGAAAACTTTTCTGAGAGAAACTTTCACAGCTGACATGACAGCTTTATGGGAGGCTCTGCTGATGAAGCACCTCTTAATCTAGGCGATGCCACAAGGTGATACTTGACTGTTAGGTTTCTTTTTAAAAAAACCTCTGAATTTCTGTAATCAAAGTGAGAAAGAGAGGAAAAAATCGTAATCTTGCAAAATCAAATTTTAAAAGGCAGAAAACGCAGAGTTAAAATTACTTGTGTGACTCTTTTAGCTCCCTTGTACCTTGTAAGAGAAAATTGCATGATTATATGCTCCTTCTTCCCCACACCCCCAAAGGATCTTACCACTTCCCTCACACAGGACATTGAGCAGTACTCTTTAAGCAAGTTTTGTTTATATTTTTATTATTTTCAGTGCATATCTGCCTTATTTACTGCACATTATTCTTTTCCCTGGGAGGTTTTTCCGCAAGTCATCATCTCAATATACAACTGTTCTGCAAACATTGAATTTACCTTTACAACGTCCTGCTAAATGAGGACGTTTTCTTATTCCCATTTTATGAATAGGGAATTAAAGCACAGAGAGACAAAGGTAAAATGTTTCCCTTTATTTAAGGAGCCCTGTTTGATGTGATAAAGGTTTTATTTCTTGGGGCACATAAAACATGAAATTCTCTGAAGTATTCAGGTGCTATTTTACAGATTTCTGTGGCAGTTACAGTTGTTTCTTGTCTGTGAAACAGGCACCCAAACACCATTTGGCTATCATGGGGGATAGAAAAGCAGCAGTACATGCAGGTGAAAATAGTGGGGTTTAAGGAACTTGTCACAGAGCAGAGATAATGTCCACTCCTTGAGGATGGCATTCAGTACCCTTCATCATCAGCGTGTGCTGCTGCTTCCCAGAGTGGTGGAGATCTTTCCACCCCACACAAAGGCATCCTGCAGATCCACCTTTTTCACTGCCTGATCCCAAACGGCCGCCAGGGCAGTTGAGTGCACTGTGCTGCAGGAGGTACCCGTCTGTGGAAAAGTGAGTGCGTGACTGTATCTGTTACAAAGCGTGTGTAAAAGAGAGCCGTGCTGAGGTTACTCAAATGGTGCTAATTCTGACTTCTAAAATGTTTTTGAATACCAAAATATGAAATATAAGTCATGTTTTTAAAACATAGTTTTCTGTTTAAGTTATGTAGAAAAGTACTTGTTTATACAGTTTGATTTGTAAAGGTCTTCCTATAAAAAGGCAGTACCTTTTACAAGTCAGTTATTGACTTAATTAATATTCATAATTAATATGACAATAGGTTGATAGTGTATTGGTTCACTTTATCCAGTGTTGTTTGAATTTCTGCTTATTATCTGTACAGTAAAGCTAAGGCACAATACAGTAGCTTTTTCGGTGGTACAGTTTGTAGCTTGTCTCTTTTTATGCTCAGGTTGAAGGAATTTATTCAAAATCTTGAAGACATCAATTTGTACGGACATTACATCAAGGTTAAAAAAGAAAACTTGGGATCGTGAGAAGGGAATGGGTGCTGGTGAGAAGCCTTTGCTTGCCAGAACTATTCGAAAGTTCTTTTGCTAAACTCAGAAGTACTCTTAAAAACCCTTCTTACAAGCCCACCCATCTGTGTTTTGTAAGAAGAACAGAAATGTGTCAGGCTATGGATCTCAGTGTGAAAATTGTTTGTGGATACAATTTGGCTCTTATCCGAGGTCAGACCACAGTATTTGTTGACCTTCCTACTTAGGCTTGATGCACTGAAAATCTGGGCTGTTAAACTTGGGAGTCATATGATTGTCTAAATCCTTACTTCTCAGTCGCAGTGTTCCAGAAAAACAAGGCAGAGGCAGTGCAATCAGGCTTAACTGTCCTATTGCCTTTAACCATTTCTGAGTATCTGCTGGGGGACGTACAGCTTTTAGGAAAACTCTTAGCTTTCTAAAATTAATTGCCACTATTAAATACCTTTAATCTGAAAAATTGCAACTGCAAATACTTATTAACCAGTTAATTTTTTTAGAAGACTCAGGCATATGGCAATACAGTGAAGTGACTTCTTGTAATTAATGTAGACTTATAGTAACACTTCTAGTAACTTAAAATAATGTGTATCTTCATTTTTCACCAGTCATGCATTTAAATTGGCAAGTCTGTTACAGAGAGAAAACTGTACCTTATTTTATGGCAATTAGTGTATCAATTTACTTCACGTTCTCAAAGTGCTTATTAATTTTAGCTCAAAATAGATCAAATGTACCACATGTGACTGCTGTATCATAATACTACTAATCTATTTTTAAATCTAAATGGACTCTGGGAAAGTACTTTGCAAACTTTGGCTTCTGTCGCAGAGTAGGTTTCCTATGTATTTCTGGGTAAAATGCCTCATAACGGGGTGCTGTATTATTCCTGTTTCAAGGCTTTTATGCTTATTAATCAAAAAACCTGAATGAAAACTTGGGTGAATTGTGTATATCCTTTTTCAGAATAAGCAAGCTGGGGAGATGTCATCTTCTTCAT
The DNA here is from genome assembly GCF_000695765.1 of Mesitornis unicolor. NCBI lineage: Eukaryota > Metazoa > Chordata > Aves > Mesitornithiformes > Mesitornithidae > Mesitornis > Mesitornis unicolor. The sequence goes on along the minus strand of NW_010165563.1, from coordinate 64,671 downwards.
TTCTGTCCTGACAGTGTTCTGATATTGCAAAGGAAAATGAGGTGTGTGCTGTAAGTCATGAGCTCAGAATTGTATTGTGGCATTTTGTTTTGTAAACGTATAGTCAACACCAAAGAAATAATTATTGTTTCCCTGTATGTTATGAGCTTTTCAAAACTTATTGAATGTCTGCTATTAAAAATATATTGACCAATGGAAAGCAAATAGTCTTCACCTTACTTTCTCTATAATCGTGGAGTCATGGCTCAAAAGTTACATATGATTTAATACTTCTTTTGTAATGGACAATTAGGATCTCTCTATCTCTACCATATGTGGTCCAAGCTAAATGTTAAGACTTTCCTAGAAGGATCTCAACTCACCAAATTATAATATAATGAAATTATATTGAAAATTGTAAATTATAATGAAAATGAATAAAGTAAGAGAGAATCTCAAAGACTATGAAGACTTTTTGTACTTTCTACCTGGAAGGCAGCTGTAAAATAAGACGGATAAATCTAAGGAGAGCAGATGAAATTTTACTTAACTGGTTGGTTCTGTGGTTGCATCTGAGTATGCAGTTGCGTTGTACTCTAATTGTAGTTTGGCTTTTGAGCGTAAATCTGTGTAATTGCCATTTGTAGCAATTCAGTCTGAGAGTTACAGAGACAAAAGTACCAAAGAGAAGCAGCACCACAGAGATGTTAACAGTATTTAACAAAACACGATAAAGGAATGTGAATTATCTTTGTAGTCTGAGCTGCATCATAACTGGGGATCCAAGGGAGTACCCTTAGGTGACAAACATTGACAAGCACAGTCCACAATAGACTGCGGATATCGGCATTGCTTAGCTTGTGAGTGGAATAGCAGTAATGTTGTGCGGGTTTTCTGGTCTCTCTTCATGCTGCAGTCTTATCTGTGGCTGAAGACACAGCAACCCAAGGTCAGATTTTTATTGTTATTATTTCATATAAAGAGATCATGTTAGTGATACTGCAGTCACTAAGTCATCAATGGCATGGATGAGGGAATCGAGTGCACTCTCAGTAAGTTTGCAGATGACACTAAGTTGGGTGGGAGTGTCAGTCTACCTGATGGCTCTGAAGAGGGACCTGAACAGGCTGGATCAATGGGCTGAGGTCAATTGTGTTGTCAAAAAGTGCTGGGTCCTGCACTTGGGTCACAACAGCCCTGTGCAATGCTTGTGCAAGGCTTGTTGAGAAGTGGCTGGAGAGCAGCCTTGAGGAGAAGGACCTGGTTGAGGAGAGTGCTGGTTGACAGTGACTGAACATGAGCCAGCAGTGTGCCGAGGTGGCCAAGAAGGCCAACAGCATCCTGGCCTGCATCAGGAATAGGGTGGCCAGCAGGAGTAGGGAAGGGATTGTGCCCCTCCGCCCTGTACTCAGCACTGATGAGGCCACACCTCAAGTACTGTATCCAGTACTCACTACAAGAAGGACATTGAGGCACTGGAGCATGTCCAGAGAAGGGCAACAGAGCTGGTGAAGGCTCTGGAGAACAAGCCTCATGAAGAGCGGCTGAGGGAGCTGATGTTGTTTATTCTGGAGAAGAGGAGGCTGAGGGGAGACCTTGTCACCCTCTACAACTACCTGAAAGCAGGTTGTAGCGAGGCGGGCGTCAGTCTCTTCTCCCTGGTAGCTAGTGACAGGACAAGGGGAAATGGCCTCAAGGTGCTGGGTCCTGCACTTGGGTCACAACAGCCCTGTGCAATGCTTGTGCAAGGCTTGTTGAGAAGTGGCTGGAGAGCAGCCTTGAGGAGAAGGACCTGGTTGAGGAGAGTGCTGGTTGACAGTGACTGAACATGAGCCAGCAGTGTGCCGAGGTGGCCAAGAAGGCCAACAGCATCCTGGCCTGCATCAGGAATAGGGTGGCCAGCAGGAGTAGGGAAGTGATTCTTCTCCTGTACTTGGCACTGGTGAGGCCACACCTCAAGTACTGTGTTCAGTTTAGGACCCCTCACTACAAGAAAGACATTGAGTTACTGGCGCATGTCCAGAGAAGGGCAACAAAGCTGGTGAAGGGCTTAGAGCACAAGTCTGATGAGGAGTGGATGAGGGGGCTGGGGTTGTTTATTCTGGAGAAGAGGAGGCTGAGGGGAGACCTTGTCACCCTCTACAACTACCTGAAAGCAGGTTGTAGCGAGGCGGGCGTCAGTCTCTTCTCCCTGGTAGCTAGTGACAGGACAAGGGGAAATGGCCTCAAGTTACGCCAGGAGAGGTTTAGATTGGATATTAGGAGGAATTTCTTTACTGAAAGGGTTGTCAAGCATTGCAGCAGGCTGCCCAGGGAGGTGGTGGAGTCACCATCCCTTGAGGTGTTTAAAAGACGAGGGGATGTTGTGCTTAGGGCCATGGTCTAGTGGTGGTCTTGGTAGGGCTGGATCGATGGTTGGACTTGGTGATCTTAAAGGTCTTTTCCAACCGAAGCCATTCTATGTTTCTATGATTTTAAGTTTTACGACTTAAACATCTCAGTATCTGTAGCAACATCAGATACAAATTAAGGAGGATAGCAAAACAGGTAACAAACACTAGTGTTGGTGGCATTCTTTTTTTTTCAGCATGCCCAAAGTGTATCTGTAGTTTGGTATTCATATCCTGAGTCAGCTATTGCTAAGTCAGAAGTTGCTAAAATACTGAAGAATATTAAAGAGGTGGGTGTTTTGTCTTTCATTTATGCACAGTTGGCAGTCAGTAACTAAATTCTCAGACTAATATGAAAAGAGTTGAGATAATGAGATTGTGTTGAATCAGTTTTGGGCCTCTGACCTTCTAAAGTTAATGTATAAAACAAAATTAAGTATGGATTTGTATATAGACATGGAATGTTGTCCTTTAGGTTTAAATGGCTGAAAAATTAGGGCTGTGAGGGGTCAGGCTTTTTTCTTCTCCATGAACAGTGGTAGGGCAGACCTACACTGAAAAATTTTAGAAAAATACCTTTTCCTGCTGTGTACCTTACACTCAAACTCAGGTTTTGCCTCCCCTCTGTAGTTGTTTCAGATGCGAAGCCCTCATCCTGTCCTTCCTTACCTCCCACTTTCAGCTTTACCCGTCCTGTGACAACTCCCCAGTGCAGTCTTGCACCAGGACTCAATGCCTTCCCTGTCAGCCCTTCCTCTGCTTTATTTCCCCCCTTTCCTCCCTCCCCTGCTCCCCACGGTTCTGTTGCAAAGTTTTTTATTTTTGACTGAGTGTCAGACGTTCTGGTGAACTCCAATATCGTGGGTTTCCTGTGTTTGTGTCATAGTTGTTACTAAGTGGACACTTAATGGCAGAGAACAGGAAATATTTTAATTTCAAGCTCTGTGTTAACAACTTGCTAATTATTTATAAACAAAGAAGAAAGCATAATTTCCTTTATCTTTCGTATTTCAGCCTGTTGTATCAATAATTAATCTCAAGGTTACTGCTGTAAAGATTATTATCATATCTTTAAGAGATCTATTTCACTCTTTTGAATCAACGTATTTTCTTAGGAGGCCCTAGTTTGTGGTTTATTTGACTTAGGGCAAAAATCAGACCTTATTAAATGTGGGTTTTGTTTCTGCATACTTTCTGTTCTCTTAATGTGTAGTATGTCAGCCAGTTTAAATTGGTTACTGTCAGAAGTCTGATGTCAATCCATTTTTTTGGCTGATGCAAAAAAAAAGAAAATTGGAAACCATGTTTGAACATGAGGATGCCAATTTAAGCACATGAAACACTAAAGTAAGTCTTATTTTTAATTTAAACAAAAACCAGTCAATTTTATTTGCTATTGTTTCCATATATAAGCCTTAGTTTTATATTAAATTTCAGGCTACCCATTATTTTTAGACTACACTTATAAATTAATGAAAACAGATGGAATGTATGATTAGAAATTTTGGCATATTGAGCAGTGAGGCTGAACTGAAAAATATTTGAATGTATAATATGTGGGACAAAATGGTATCAAAGCGCTATTTGATTACAAAACCAAGGGTGCAAAAGGATGCTTTGAAGAAATGCAGAGAGAAATCCGAGCTTGGCCCTGCTGCACGCTGCGCGGGGCGTGAGCAGGTGGCCTCTTGTCTTCCAAGTGGCTGTGTCCCAGTCGGGTGTCTCTGCTCGTATCTCGAGGTGTGAATTCTCCCCTTTAGGGGAGTGAAACAAATAATTTGAATAAAAACCATCCAAATGAGAAGGAAGGGAGAGAGAGATTCTGGTGTTCAAAACCATTCTGTAACCAATGTATATTCTGATAGGGTGCTCATATAGGATGTTTGGAGTTAAAATATTTACCAAGAAACATAGGTTGCGTGAGTTGGTTTCTTTTAATTGAGTAGAATTTGTCTTTGTAAACAAGGAGATTTAAAGATTGATGCTGAGCTTGTTGCCCTGCTATTTTCGTATCTATTCTAGGTGACTGCCAGCATTTTGTTGCCAGGGTTGTTAGTTATGGTTTTGTTTGGACTTCTTTTGGAAGTATGCTTTTTTTATCTGTATTTCTTGAGCTGGTTGCTTTAAGTAGAACAAAATTTGTACCCAGGATATCGGCATTTCTTTTCTTTTTCTTAGAGTGAGTATATACATACTGACTTTTCCTTAGAGGAAGGAAGGAAGAGAATAAAGTACAAAGCTTTGAAGTTGTAATTAAGGCATAAGAGAGACTGATTTTAGGTTAGATTTATAAATCTTTTCTGTGTAGGCTGGAGAGAGTATTAAGAAGGAACTCCTTAACCTACATCCAAGTGAATGTGTGTGAAGCAAGCATAAGAGAAAAGGTGGAAGCAAATTTGGTATCCTGTTTGCTTTTGGACAATTTGCCAAGTCTGCTCTGTTAATTCTGGGAAACAACAGATTTATGAACTATATACAATTTAAAATGCTGCAGTCTTGGGGTGGGTGGTGAGGAGCATTAATGATTTGATGTTAACGATGACAGTTCTTGAATCTGAGCTAGTGAAGGTGTAGCTTTTCAGTTACCAGAGCAGAGCGTGCTGCTGTGTTCCTAGAGTTCATGAGCTGCATTATCCCTCAAAAATGAGGAGCTAAGATACCTTCAGAGTTTGACAGCCATCAGGTGTGTTTTTACTGGGTTTGGAATGCTGTTCTCCATAGCCCTGGTGCTGCACCGAGACGAGTCCAATTGCTGGTGGATGTAATTTAGAGTTAGTGAAGCAGGCATGGTTAATGGAGGATGGACTGCAGTTGTATTTAATCTGCTCTTAATTAGCCCATGGACAGAGGTCTTAATGAATGTGTACTTGAAGATAATAAGGAAGGTGCAGAGATTAAGTCATTGTGACAAGTGCATCTCCAGAAAGAACGAAAACCCAATCAATTTATAAACTGTTAGCAAAATCCAGATGAATAATGAATATTTCAATGCTGCTTTTGTTTTAACTAAAGAAAGAGCAACATTATTTGAGTTAGTTCAATAATTTCCTTCATGGTCATCTCCTGTCCCATTTCCTCCTTTCTCTTTCTAGCCATCATTTAGGCTTTCACTTCTGCATAATTTAAGTATTGGGGTTTTTTTCTGTCATTTAATTGAAATGACTAAGATCATTATTTTGATAGTTCACTTAAATGGGATGCCATGTGTTTCCTCCTGCCCAAAAAATATGGAGAAAGGTGGATCTTGTAGTGAAAATAAGTTTAAAAATTTGCCCAATGTATTGCAACTGGTACCTCATTTTGGCAGTTTTCTGGGGTAGAGTTTAACTTGAGAGGAATTGGAAGAAAACCAGAATCTTCCCACTTGCCATGTGACTCCCAGAAATAACAACTCTGTATTGAGGTTGTTGGGAAAAGTTATGAGCATCTGAGAGCAGCTCTAAGTGAAACATGTTTGTTCTTTCAGAAGGAAGGAAAGAAGCCTGTGGCTAGTTACAAAATTTTAGGCTTTTTTTTCAAAATGGTTCAGATAAGATAATAAATTCAAGGGATATAACATGTCTTTCAGCTCTGCTAAATTAGAGGGATTTTTGCCTCCCAGAAATTAGAAGGGCCCTCATGATGCTGTCATAAGATATACTTTACCTGTTAAATAGCAGTATTCAAAACTGGTTTTAGTAGTAGTCATGAACAGGATGCCTGTATCACTGTAAGTTTAAGGATACCATTCCCAGTTATTAGTGGGAATCCCCCCCAAATGGGAAAGGCTTGTGTAGGCAGATTCTCTGGTTTCCCTGAGTGCAGTCTGCAGTGGAGGTGTACGGTGAAGCTATGAGTTATTTCAGACGTGCACATTTCTGACACTCCAGACTTTATGGCAGAAGTCTCTCATGCAAGTATGAAAATATTTGGACGTTTGTCATTTGTCACAATTCCCAAATTCTGACCTGCGTAGGTTTTCTGTGTGCGGTTTGGAGTGGGGTTTCTTTGCAAGAGTTCTGCTTATCAGGACAAATTGAAAGAAATACCAGTGGCATCTCTCAAAAACAGACCACAAGAATCTGTCTTTAAACAGTTACTTGTTTTTCTTGGCTTGCTTTCATCCATACCGTCATGATGTAATAAGCCTTAGCAATTTGTAGGTAATCTGTGGAAGGTCAGATCAAGACTCAAGTCTGTGACAGCTGTTTCTTACCGGGTACATCTGTGGGCTTTTGAAGCTAAGGTGAGCTGGAGTTAGAGGTGTGTGTCATTGAGATGACTTACACTGTCGTTAGCATGTCATTTCTGTTAATATCAGAAATAGAAACCAGTGCGAAGAAACTTGTACTTTGATAGTTAATTTTGTTCAATATCAAATTGGATCTATGTCACAGCAATTTCTTTACCTATTAGAGTCTTCTTTAGCTCAGTAAGCAAAGGGAGAGAGAATCGTGTGGTCAAATTTTGCTTGAAGTTTGGGGAACTCTTTGTGTAACAGCGATATTGAAGAGCCTTGCAGGGAGGAAGGAGCCAGGCTCTCCTCTGTGATGTCCAATGACTTGACAAGGGGCAATGGGAGCAAGCTGGAGCATAGGAGGTTCAGTCTGAACATGAGGAAAAACTTTTTTACTGTACGGGTTACGGAGCTCTGGCCCAGGCTGCCCAGAGAGGTTGTGGAGTCTCCTTCTCTGCAGACATTCAAAACCCGCCTGGCCGTGTTCCTGTGTGACTGCTCTGGTGATCCTGCTCTGGCAGGGGTTGGACTGGGTGAGCTTTCAAGATCCCTTCCAACTCCTGACATTCTGTGATTCAGTGATCCTTGGTAAGGAGAGTATGGGGTTGATTGTCAGTGTCTTGAGGTGACCCACTGTGGGAAGCTGCTCTTAGTGGCATTTCATAGCATGAAATACAGTGATTTTCAGGATGCATTTTTAATTATTGTTGGCACCGATTTCTCTTTAAGGCATGTTAAATACAAATACAATCACAACTAATGGCTGTTCTTGTATCTAATAAAAAAACAACTTCAAGAATATTTGCTGCAAGTCTACCTGTTTAAAATCAATTTAAATATTGTTGAACTGTGGAAAAACTTGTTCTTTGTGCAGCGTAATAGAGTGAGCTATAACAGAGCTAGCTAGCAGAATGAGAACCTGCTTACTAGAAAATCTTTCATTTTTAAACAAAATGCAGAATTGTCAAACAACTTGGAATAAAGATGTTTTGTATTATCAAGCATTGATTTTTCACCAAAAATAAGCAGAATGTGTCTGTTCAGCACAGCTTGTAACTTATTCCCTGTGAGCTGGTGAAGGACACCACTAGTTTCTTTAGATCTTATTTGAAAAAAAAAATCCTTGATCATTTCACTTTGAGAATGAAAATGCAATTGCAAGGTTGAGGCTGCTTGAGGATACAGTGTTGAGGAATTGTCTTTTCTGTGCTGTCACTCATCCTGTGTGCTGAGCTGATGTGGCAGGTGAATTGTTTGATTTTGTTCAGAGAATTACAAGTAATGGTGTATTTTACCCATACTTGCTTCTAAAGCTTTTCTCGGGGTTCTGTGTCGTGAATAAGACATTTATATAGCAACTGTTAGATTTTTGGTTTAGGAATTCTTATCATTCCTAAAATTTGTCTTTACTTGTCAAGTAAAACAGTATCTTGGCAAGGATACATTAAGAAAAATAAAGTAAAAAAACCAAGCTATGCATTTAGTGTTACAGTGTTTCTGTCCTGGAAAGGGCTTTCTGCTTTCCTGTGCTTTAAACGACGACTAGAATAAAATAAATATGTTTGTAGTCACGTATTTCTCCCATTCTTGGTAAGTGTAGAAGACAGACAGATCTTCTGACCATTCTACCTGCTGGCAATTGCAATAAAAAGTTTCCTCCTTTTGAAGAGACCTGTCTGAGCTGTAGCTGCTTTGGCCCTCATTGTGAAGTAATGCTCAGGAATGGCAAAGGACCCTATGAAGGGAGAAGGGCCTGTTTGCTTGGGGGTAGCTGGAAAACACACTTCATAAACAGCAAAAGGGGAAATGTTTCATTTTCAGTACTTTTTTTTAACTTGGTAACATTATTTCTGTTATATCCAAATGCAAATATATATCCAGACTGCTAATAAATAAATCCACCTTACATGAAACAAACTGGATATAAATTAACATTTATAAATGAAAACACATCACAAATAGGGTTGAAAAAACCAAAATCTGTGCATTTTGCTGCTACCTCACTAAGAAAAACAGCCAGTAATTAGGAACTTGGTGTGTGAGTTATTTCCTCTTAAAAAAAAAAAAATCTGAGGTGGTCAGTTGTGTTTATACAACACATTACAGATGAGTGACTGAGTACTTTCAAAACTTAGTGTTTGGTGTTACAGTTTCCCTACCTCACACTTTGTTTGGTCTTAGACCAGCAGATGGCATTTGATACTCTGTTTAAGTGCAGACTAACATACATTTGTGAACCCAGTGTAATTAACTCAAGTATGTAGAGAAATGCGGTTGTCTGAGCTGTACTTGTGATGCCTCTGTATTAATGCAGGTTCTGGCGACTGGGATACTGCTGACTTAGCACAGTGTGTAATTAAGAGCATTAACAAACTTTGAAATGCCCTCTTACACAGTCTGTAGCCTTTCGTCTATAGGGGCATATATATAGCAGCATCCCTTCTACTTTTCAGGGGTTTAATGCCAGTTTTCCACTGTAGCTGCTGTGGGGGATAGTGCTAGATCTCTACTGATTCAGTCTTTTACATTTTGAGGAACATCTGAAGCCGAGCAAGGTGGTAGGAGTGGAGGGACCAAGACACTCCAGGACAGGCTGTGGTGTAGTGGTAAGATGCAGGAGGAGCACAAGATGTGTGTTCCTCACAGGAGTGGAGCATCTCCCTTATGAGGAGCGGCTGAGGGAGCTGGGTCTCTTTCGCTTGGAGAAGAGGAGACTGAGGGGTGACCTCATTAATGTTTATAAATTTGTAAAGGACGAGTGTCAGGAGGAAGGAGCCAGACTCTTCTCTCTGATGTCCAATGCCAGGACAAGGGGCAATGGGAGCAAGCTGGAGCATAGGAGGTTCAACCTGAAGATAAGGACAAACTTTTATCAGTGTCAGGGTGCCAGAGCATGGCCCAGGCTGCCCAGAGAGGTTGTGGAGTCTCCTTCTCTGCAGACATTCAAAACCTGCCTGGACACGTTCCTGTGTGACCTGGTCTGGTGATCCTGCTCTGGCAGGGGTTGGACTGGATGAGCTTTTGAGGTCCCTTCCAACTCCTAATATTCTGTGATTCTGTGTGTTCCTCATACAAGTAGAGGCTTGCACGTCTCCAGATCCCAGACCAGAGGTTTTGTACTTTAGACCATCCTTTACGTATTTACTGTATTCTAATTTGCACTCTGTACTCTTTCATTCTATGAAAAAACCACTATTCCTTCTGATGAAAAGTAACTTCCGTTTTGCTTTCTTTGCTATTTGGATATTTTCCTAATTGAGCCTAAATGTCATATAACCAAGGAACACTCCAGTTTTGGAGGAAAACAAAAGTATTAATTGAAAATATTTAGCTCAAAGTTGAGTCAGTTGTTTCTGTTTTGGTTTGGGTTTGTTGGGGTTTTTTGCCCTCTAGGGACTGTGTTGGTGATTTAAAATGCAGTCAGGCTTCCTGAAAGAGGTACTGAAATTATTCTGGTTACTCTAGCATTTATCATTCTGATCTTTTATGATACAGTACAGAATGTGATAGCAGAGTGTAGCTACTATTATAGTAAGGACTTTTTATCTACACGACTTTAGTTTTGGTGTGCATTTTACTACTGTTCCTTCTCTCCCTTCCTGCCATTATCCCATACCAAGAACTAGCTCAAATGTGACCCCAGATCTCTCGGGCTTAATCATAATTTATTACTTGGGGCACTCTTGATTTGCGACACAAAATGCTTAATTTGTCTTGAGCAGGGGTTTTCATAAATGTGCCTCTTGTGGGGCAGTTCCTTAATATTGCTAAGTGGTTAAACCAAGGAAGGACAGACCAACCCTGCAGATTCTAGAAGTAGAGCTCCTCTACCTGAAGCTTTCCATAGCCAAAATTCCCTCCACAGCAGCTGCTTTCCTGCAGGAGTCTTTACTGTTTTGATGCGAGCCAGATCTTCAGCATCACTGTTCTGCTGCAAGATCAGCCTGAATTTGAGCAGGTGGCTCCTCCTTAAACCCAGTCAGGTACTGAGCAAAATGTCCAAGCTCTTAGAGTGTTTATTCTAAGTCAGAAACTTCATTTTGATGGATAACCCATTAATGCTCGATATTAATCAGCAGTCGTAATTATTTTACTGTAAATTAAGTGGACCAAAACCTTTGTCTGCGGTTAGTAGAGACAGGATTACTGAGATCGTCTGCTAAATGTCTTCCAATTTTAACCTTAGATTTAAATTCAAGTACGTCCTTACACTTACAGTTTTTTCCAGACCTCATTTGTTCAAAAGCAAGAGCATCTTATTCTTGGGAGACAACTATTTTATGCAAGTATAACGACAACCACTTACGTAGATCTTACTGTCTTTTTTGCTGAAAAGTAACAGGATTTGAGCAAAACTTGTGATTGCATGACAAGCTATCTTAAACAGTGCTATGGAGTAACTGTGAAGGGTTATTTGAGTGGTTTATAATCTAAAAGGGCATGGACCAAGTGGATTTCTGCAACTACTTTCAGAAGATTGCTTGTACTTCTGTGAAAGCAGCTGTTTCAAAGATGGAGCTGTGCTAACCTTTGTTTTATTATGGAGCTATCATGTAATCTTTATTCACGTTCTGAAAGCCTCTGTCTTGCAACGTGATGGTTACTCCAGACCCTAAGCACCAGCGAGCACATCCTCTTGGAGGAAGCTGTAAGAAAAGGAGAAAAGGAGCCGTGTTGGAAAGGAGAGAAGTCCAGTCCACTTTGGCAAATTGGTCAGTTTTGTGGAAGATTTGGCTTCCAGTGAAAGAGTTCTCTGTCCCCTTCTTCTCAACGCTAGATTTGAGACTATGACCACAAGCTTTTAAACTTCAAAATAACCAGGTTGTGTTGATAGAAATGGAAAAACTTGATCTGCTACCATGGTATGTGTACATGGAAAATCATATCATCTTCATGATGAATTCTTCAGATTTTGACAAGAAAACTGATGGGAAATGCAAGAGTTTTTAACTTGCACGTGAAAAATCAGATGCTCAATATTAGGAGAGTTTGACTTTTTTCTTTTTTTTCCCTCTATATTTTTGGTTATTTTTTATTCCTTTTGGATCGTCATGGATAAAGAGTAAATGATGCTCTCAGACCGTGTGAGCCTTAATTTGTGCTTCCAGATGACAGTTGAAGGTATTAGATGTCTGCTGCAATTAAGCTTGTGTACAGTAGATGCCGGTAGAGGTCTACTGAGTGAAAATAGAAATATGACCAGCATTGCCATAGCAACAACTTCCTCTTGGCAGTCCTATTTATAGAAGTGCTGCAGTCCCAGCCTTAGTACTGCTCTCAGAGGGGCTCTCCAGTAAGGGTTAACCTTGCTAGAAAAAATGTACGTGTAAAGGTACACTGCATGGGTTTACCTTCTTGTCTTTTATTAAACGGTGCCATTTTTGGTTGTGTTTATTTAGATACATTTTAAGAAATCTTTCAAAGTGGAAAGCCATCAAATCTAAGATAGTAGCAAATACAGCTCTTCCTTCCATGTGTTTAAAAAGAAATGCAAGCTACTGGCAAAGTGCTGGACGTATAGTGGAAATCAAAACACATCTGCTTTTTCAAGAAGCCTTTTTCCGTCTCTATTTCTACCCATAATTCATTCTGAAATATGCGTGCCTGGCAGGACTTAAAATGGATTGTGGTTAATTACATAATTTCTGATTAAAATGTTCTTTATTTTGTAGTTATGAAATGACCATCCATGTACTTTGTTTTACATCCTTCTCCACAAGCTTTATGTAACAACTAGAAAAATATACATATTTCCTCAGACTTGCAGCACAGAACATTCTAGGTTCTTTAGGAAATACTACTTTAAAAAGATTAGTTATTAAATGCTTATAAACTGTCATATTTTCTAATTCACACTAAACCAATTTATTTTTTCTTGAATGTGTTGACTGCATCTCTCAGCTTATAAATATTTTAGTAGTTAATAAGAAACCTGCTAAATTCAGCAAGATCTTCAAGCTCTTAAAAATGGAGGAACCCTCACTAACACTTCGTATCAAATAATTGCTCACTCCTTTTGTAATAAATAATAAATACTAAAGTTGGACTTTCATTCCTTAAATAACTGATGCATAAAGGAAAAGATGTGCTTTATCAAGCCATCAATTTTTAAAGCAAATAAATAAACTTTCTTTAACCTCTAGGAAAAAAAAAAGGTTCTTTATTATTAATTTATGAGGTTTCTTTAAGTTTTTTTTCCTTAAATTGCAATGCAGAATGCATTATGCAGAAAATGTCACAGTATGTCTTTTTTACTTGTAGATGAAGGCCAGTGCTGAAAGGAGACATGCTAATTTTAAATGATTAAAAAAAGAAGATAGAAAATAATGTTTTTATTTAGCCCTTAAAGAGAAGTAGAACATGTGTAAACAGGCAGATTGAGACTCAGCTTTGTAGGTAATCAGGAAAACGTTAGGCTTCAAGATTGGGAATTAACACCTAAATTTTACTTGGCTGTTGGTGATGTGAAATTTATTTGAGTCATGGATCCATTTTCCAAGGTCCTGTCAAGGAATACAGTTAATTGTCTTTACTAACTCCTGTGTGGTTTTGATTGCAAGCTACTCTTGGTTAACCTTCATCAGACACTAGAGAAGACGCTCCCAGTTTTGACATAGTGTGAGGGAATTTCTGTCCTGTGTATGAAATTAAATAGTGTGCCTTTAGATCCTAGGAGTAAAAGAAATAGATTTCAAATATATCTTGGTGTGCTGTATTTTATTTTTTTTTTATTTTGTGCTTCTTTAAAATTCAAGAATTTAATGGTAAGTTTACTTAGGAAACATTTTAAATATTTTAAAGGATAATGTGTGCATTTTTCTGTAATCAATTAAAGCAGGACTGTACAAACCATGCCGTTACTGAACCATCGAGGTTCTTCAAGGAAAGGAGAGTGCTCTCTTTTTTTAATCCATAAGTTTTAAGGTTTGACTGGTAGGGTAGAATTGCCACTTAAACTGAGAAATGTTTTAGCAGAGATTATGAAAAAGGAATTGTCTGCATAGCTACATTGTTCCTGAGTCTCTTTCAGCAAGAAGCTGTGTCAGGGTTATCGTGCTGTGTGGTGTTGCGTGTGACTGAGAGAGATACACGGAGCATCAGCTGCTGGGAAGTGTGCACAAGGTTTGGGCTGGCCATCAAGAAATGGATCAGTGGTTTTGTTGCCTTTATCGGATTTGAGGACTACAGTGTTAGCCTTTGCTATGGCTATCATCATCATGTCTTTTATAAATCTGTGGGAGAGCACCTTAAAGTTTTTCACTGCAATATTATTTCTCAAAATACTGTGACTTACACATGTAATGTTTGCATTCATAGCTGAATCTCTTACCCACATCTCTAGGTTTTTTAACGTGTTTTAAAATATTGGCAAGATCTTGTGGCTAGAATTTAGTGAAAATAAAATCTCTGCCTATAGGAAATTCTTAACATTTCGGTGTTGACTTTGGCTGCAAGAAGAAGTTGGAGCTTCATTGTCTCTTGTACAACAGAAATTTCAGAAACTGTTTAGAAACTTCTTTATGTTTTTTGGTGTAACTAACACTTTCCTTAAATTATTTGCCTAGCGAGTTTGAACCGGGTGTGTTTGGGAGCGCTTTGGAAGAGATGGAGCTCTGTGGGCAAAGGGAACCACCACGTCGGCACTGAGCCCCTGCACCGATTAGTGATGCTTGGTCAGGTGCCGGGGTTGTGAACTCCCTGGCACACCCCAGGTAGCACATACACTGTGTAGGCTGGGCAGCTTGGCTTTGTTTTGCAATAAATATGAACAAAGAGGAGATTTTCAGTGCTGTGTGGCTGTAGAAACTAATAAGAGACCTGAATGACAACTGTCTAGTCTTAATGTCTTAATATCTTGAACATTGATTCTTTTAGATAACTGACCTGCAGTAAGCCATTGTTTTGGTAACAGAGAGGTTTCCTAGGCCGCACAGGCTGTCTGTAGAGGTAAAGTTTTTCAGTGAAAGTTAAATGAACCTAATTAGGCTTAATGTTGTACGGGTCCTACCTGTGCACAGTTCGATGCACACCTGATAGGACCTGCGTTGAGTGGGTAGAACTTGTGGATGTTCGTGGTCTGGCTTTTGCTCTTTTTGGAGAGCGTACAAGCTTAACCATAAGCGCTGCACAGCTTTAGATCAAAGCTGGCTCAGGTTCTTCTTCAAGCTTGGAGCATGAGTAAGATGACCTCAAGTCTGTTTGCACATGTCTGTGTGAGCATTTAATTGTATTTAACGATTTACAAACTGTTCTAAGGAAAAGCAGTGCTGGCTGCCAAGTGGAAATCCTGAGACAAGAGAGCCACAGAATTTTGCATTTGATAAAGCACCATACATTAATGGTGTATGGTTAATGAGCTTTTGGGCAGTAAAATACTATGTCAGAGCTTGTGGATTCTGTGCTTCACATAGAATGTATATAATACTTGGTGCGGATAAATGAATCTTGCATTGATTTGGAAGATGAGTATGCCAATAAGATGAAAGATTAGGTAAAAGCAAGTAGGAGATTCCACCTTTAAAAATCATGGACTTCTTTCAAAGACACTGAAGTCCACGTGGGATGTGGGCTTCACAGAAAGTTAGTGTGGTAGTATTTTGTATTATCATTCCACAGTGCCAATCAATGCCAAAAATTTCCAAGATTAGGAACAGGTATTGCTATCTGTGTATAAATGTGACTGGTACGTACTTTGCATATTTTTCTGTGTGGAAAAGGACTTCTATAACAGAGTTTGCTGGCAGTAGTTTGTAGAATTCTGGCAAATCCAGGTTTTTTCCCTTAGGATATTTTCCGACAATCTCTTTGATAACCTGTTTTCACTTGAGCCAGTTCACTCCTGTGAGAGAGATCATCCATCAGAGGATGGATATTTCTGCTTTCTGTTTTTGGTGCCTGATTCAGTTGCCCAGGTTAGTCACTTGGGTGCTTTCAGAGCTCTGAATTTTGGTGGGCAGAGTTGTTCTCTGGCAGTTCCCGCTTCCCTCCATTGACTCCAGAGGGTTGGAAGACTAACTTGCATAATGTCTCGTGAATTTTGTCGGTTACCCTCTTGCAGATCAGGGAAACAAAATGGTTTAATTGAAGACTTGTATGAAAGATAAGACGACAGTAGTGTAAAGGCTCAGAACCGTGGGGGTTGAGGACAAGATGAGCACACCATCACACTGAGTGGCTTTGTTTACTGGAGGAAACAGTCACGGTCAGGAAAAGATACAGATTCCCTGGATGCCCAGAGACTTGCAGTGAGGCAGAGGGGAGTACGGCTGTACAGTTCCAGGGGGGCTCTCCCAGCCCCAAGGAGATCACCACACAGGGAAATAAGCATACTGTTGTCTAAGTATTTCTTGTACTACTGTATGGCAGGTGGCGTAGCATTACTCTGTAATAAAGTGTTTGGTTATGTATGGCAGATTCTATATCCCCTCTGCGATAAGGCAGGTGGAAGGTGGAGGGTGGAAAAGGACCTGTAATGGGATCTGGAGAGAGCAGCTTGGTCACCACCAAGACAGCAGATGCTCATCCAGATTTGCAGACCTGTGTGTAAAATAGATGCATTTAGACATTTAGTTTCAAATTTGGAACAGATGCTGGAGAAAGAATTATGTTTGCAGCGGAGTATCTGGAGCCTGAAAGCAAAGGATGTTGCTGCACTTTGCGTAAACTCTAGGAATTGAAACTGTTGCGTTGACTGAGGCCAATTGCAACAACTCTGGAAGTGCCCCTTTGGAGGAATGGAGCCACATCTGTGAAGTCTGTCCCATGGCATTTTTGTTGTTTTATCATTATCATAGGCACTTTGTCATCACAGGTTTTTTTTCCTGAAGCACAGAGCTGTTATGAAATGGTTATGTAATGTCCAAGGCTGGAGAGCTGCTGACATTTGAAAACTATTCAGTGAGAAGTATGGTGGTGAAAAATGAGAGGTTTGTCTTCAACACGTGTTGACTCTGAGACAGGAGACAGATTGTGGAAAAGTTATTTCAATCTTTCTCAAGAATACCCTCAATTTTTAAGAAGCTGCATCTTATGTGCAGAGGATATACTGGGAAACCTGTCTGCCTAACGCATGTGTTTCCAGTTTCACAAAAATGAATATTTAGTATTATCCATTGTAAGGATGGAAATTTACATAATTTGCAAATTAATATAATTTAATGTTGACTACAGCTTTCCGTTTATTTTCCCTATGTTTTGTACCGTAAAAAATTATGCTTTCTAGACTTACTTTACGGTTGAAAATACTCAAATTTCTTGTGAATGAAAAAACTTTCTTACGCAATTCCAGGGCATTGGCAAGCAAAGCTTTTACATAAGCAACGTCAGGAGCTGGTGACCGTGACTTTGTGACTCTCCTGCCAGCTGCGTTTGGAGCTGGGACAGTGAGCGTGCTGCTAGATCAGGATCTGCCAGTGCTGGTCGGGCTGGTGCTTTATTCCTCAACAAGTTAAATGCGTTTGGTCCATTCTTAGAGCAAGTAGAACCCAGTTTGGATAAATATAATGCAGTCATGTTTGTATGTACGTTACAATTCAACTTCTTCAGTCTGACTTTTCTCAAAGGAGGAAAATACTTCCCCCCCATAATAAAACAGTAGTTTCTTCAGTAGTTTTTGCAAGTAACCTCCTTGCATAGAAAGTTGTTGAAAACCTGAGATTACTGATTATTAGATTACAGCTGATTATGTTTGCTGTGGTGATGGCAGTACTCCATCTTAGTAACAGGGGAAGGACTGCGGAACAGTCACTTTTCTTTTTTTGTGCATGGTTGTGGTAAATTAAAAAAAATATATCCGTCTTCTAATCTTCAGAACCATTTGTTTATATTATTTTAACATAAAATGTGTATTTAAATATAAAATATGTGATGCATTAAAAAGCTCTGAAAACACATGCTAGAGCAATTACTGCGTATTTTTTAGGGAAGAACCACTTTTCGATTGACATGAAATGAGACTTTTAGCAGTATAAACCATTGCATTATAGAGCTCTTCTTAACAGGAAGTAGAAGAGAGCAGTGGTTAGAAAACACTGCATACAGGAAGCTTGACACATGCATAGCTCTTAGTGGCTCAGGGTTGTCCAGCTCCCTGTAGATATTTTCTCTTTTGCTTTTGTGAAAGTCGCCGGTGTGCGTAGATGGCAGCGCAGAAGGAGGTACCTTGTAACCAGTGCACAGGGACGGCCACGGCGCTGCAGAGACTGGAGGGTTTTGCAAATCGCCTTTTCCATAGGCATCCAAAGGGCGGTGCGCATGAACTGAGAGCGGCTCTGGAACATGAGAGCCAATGTTGCTCTGAACTTGCTGTCCTATGGGACAAATCAAGTAAGTAAGGTTTTTGTTTGTTTTATAGATACTTGCTCTTCGGTTTCCCTAGCAAGTGAAGAACGCGCGTATTTGAAATCAAATACAAGCACTGATCTGTGATACATTCTGGGGGCAACTGTGCAGTTAGTTACCTAAAGACATCAGTTTGAAGAACAGCGTATTGCATCAGGCAGGAGAAGGTGGGGGGCTGCTTCATGACTGGTGGCTATTGACTCGTTTTGGCAAACCCCCGCCCCAGTTTTTACTTCTGAATTACTTCCTTTCTTTTCAAATTAAATTGGCTAGGTCAGCAGAAATAGAAAACTCATTAAAGACAGTAGCGTTTAAACTTTGTAATAGGCAGACATTGCTGCACAGCTTAAACTTCTAATTGTAGGGCATTTTATCTTTCATCGTTTTATTCTAAAGTTTATATACATCAGCACGCTCTGTACAGTGGTAAACAATATCAAATTGTGTTTGGTTTTAACTATTATGCATTAATTTACTGTGGGAACGCTGACTGTCATTAGCTGTAATTTCTTAATTAGTGAACAGTTTACAGTATTTGTATGGATTAAAACTTTTCGTGATTGCATTTTGGGTAATAAAAGTGAGAGATTTCAAAAAATACCACAATCTAAGTAAATTGACATTTGATTTTCATCTTTTTCTTTTAAAGCCATGCATTATTTTGCAAAGCAATTATTGTCTCTGTGGTTAAATACTCGTTTTAAAATGTTACAATATGGTAATTGATGATAATTTTGTTCCAGATTTTGGATTCATTGATGGATTTGAGATAGCACAATTATTTCAGCTGAAAATAGGCCTTATTGGAAATGCTTAGCATCACAGTGTTACCATGAAGAAAATCAGTGTTTATACATCTCTCTGCTTGCAATTTAAAATATTATATCAGTAGGGAGTGAATCTGTTCTCAGAGGATAAGCAGCAAACATGGAAACAAAAAGGTGTTAATGCATTGACCTAAAATAGATTAAATCTAGGTCTCCCAAATGAGATGAGGAAAAGATCGACTGGTTTTATTGGGAAGGTAAATGATGAAAGTGCATAAATTCTGAGCTTCCACTTCTCCAAAATGCTTTCAGCTTGGTAAAAATAGATACATGCTTGTTTTTATGTAGAAGCTCTTTTTAATGTAAATAGGTATTTGAAAAAATACCATTGAAGCATTTTTGTTTATGTAATATGAAGAAAAATTTATATTGACCTACTGACACTTACAAACTGTGACCTGTTTGTGTACAAGACTTCTATTTTTTTCCCCTCTATTTAAGGCAGGCTTCCTTGTATGACTTGCTTGATGAGGAAATGGACTGTCGTGTCTCTTGATGATAAACATGGTGAAAATGGCTGTTCCGCGAATGCTATTTTAAGTCATAATTAAGCACAGTGGTTGCATGCAATTTTTCTGAGCCAAAGTTACTGAGCTGGTAGCTGAATGGTGATTGATTATGTAGCTTTGGGTTTGGGGTGAAATTCTGTATCTTTATACTGAACGTTTACTCTCAATTTTTAAAAAATAAGAAGTACAAATACTGTAGGTACACATGGACTCAGTCTGTGTTTCAAGATTCTCATTTCACTACCACTGCAGCCAAAGGATTGATAGAGAAGAAAAGGTGGAGGGAGTATTTCTGTCTACTACTGACTCCTAATTATGTCTTCAGAAAAATAATCTTCATGAAAAATGGTGGAGAAACCATTTTGTTTCATGGCAAGGGCTTCTTGTGATTTTTCTCTGGGTTTTTTGTTTTGTTTTGTTGGGTTTTTTTACCTGAGGGTCACTGAACTTAGGACATAGCTTAGTTTCTCAGAAAGTGTAATGAATAAGCAATGTTTTAGAAAACAAATGATGTTTGTCTTGCGCAAGGATATTTGAAGACTCTCAACTATTCTGCCCATTTCACTGCAACTTACGAAATGTTGGTGTAAGCTTTAAGGTGATTTTTTCCTGAAAAAAGTTTGGAAAGTGAATTCTCGGGAGTTTTGTTGTTCTAGGTTTGAGGTAGACATAATTTGAAAAGAAAGTAAATACACTTACACTTTGTGCTGTAATGAAATACGGTGTACCAGACCTGTTTCTACGTAAGTCCTTGTACGAGCAATTACTGCTGAAGCTGTGAGTTTGCTGAAGGGGAAGGAGCTGCTCCTTGTTGGGTGGACTTGGTGTTTGTGTCATAAGTTGTCTAGCGTTGGGGGTTTGAGAAATTTGCTGTGTGGTCTATGGTGTTAGGGTTTTTTCAGTGGTTGATGTTGAAATGTAACATCTTTGCTTTGGTTTCTTTCATATGGAAAAAAAAAAGATTTTTAAATGTTCCTTGGATTCTTGGTTGATGAACAAGGTGTTTTGTGAGATCCTCAGAATGGGGCAGGGCAGAGGTGGCTCAGGGCGCTGTGGGCCTTGGTATCTGTTGTAAAAAGCTGACTGAGCACACGTGGGATCGTGCAGCCTGACCCGGTGACCAGGTCAAGTGTGCTGCACAGTGAAAGGGATACGATGGGGTCATCACAAGGATGTATTTAATTCTTACTTTAGACATCTTGACTGGGACCACCTGCATCTATATGGAACCTATGTTCTGATTTTTGTTTTGTTTTCTTGGTTGCTCTTTTGAAGACTGAAATGGGAAAGGAAAGGAGAATGAAGCTGCTTGGTTTTGAACGTAGACACAATAAGATCAGTGTGAATCTCTTATTCTTGAACCGATACAAGTATTTTCCAAATCTGTGCATAGTAAGAGAACACGTTAACAACCTGGATAACTGAAATGGTCAGGAGAGTCACCGCTATTGCATCTTTGTCAAGTTGATAGTCTCTACAGTGCAAATGGATGGGTGACGAGTAGTCAGAGGAATACTATTTGGTCTCTGACAGATTCAAAATAATATACTTTCAAATACTACAAAATGTCTTACAGAGATTTAGCTGTATAATCACTATGTATATGTGTGTGTGTAGAGAAAAACATATATGAAATATGAAATATTCAGAGTACATTGTGTGGATTGATTAAAGCTTTAGAATAACTACTAGTTTGGTACAAGTCAACAGATAATTCTGGTCTCAGGTTGCCATGGAAACAACCAGTGCTTGGTATAATTGAGAACATCTTAAAACCTCCTGGTGTTTGCATGCTTTTTTCCCCTGCCATTTTGAGTTGCTTTAGACATGAATAGGTAACATTGGTCAGAACAGAAGTAGTTAATGAGCAAACCCAAATATCCGTGTCCTGAATATTGATTTTTGGTTTACTCCTGTTATCTTCTGCTTCACAGTTTTTTGTATCAGAAGGAGCAGCTCCCTGGATTCTGTGAGCTCTCTCTTTCCAGTTAGTGTCTAAGTGTGTTTAGACATTGAAGCACTGATTTTTGTAGAGATTAACATACTTCATCATCTGTTGGATTAATATTAGGAGCAATATGTTTCTGAAAACTAGCTTTTCAGCATGAATGGTAAGTCTTTTTTATTCTTTTACACGTTTTTTTTTGTTCCGTCTTCATAATCAGGAAAAATCTACCAGGTTTCCCTTTCTTGCTTGCATAGCTGCATTGACTACTGAGCTCTTTGTTTTTGTAATCGACTCTGTGGGTTTCTGCTAAAAATTGCTAGTCTTAAAGATTTGCAGTTTTTGTTAAACAGTTTTGCTTTGCATAACTGGTATTTAGTATTTAAAATTATATTTTAAAGCTTTCTTTTAGAAACAGCTGTTCCAGATCGTTCAATAAGGCACAGAATCTGATTTGGATAATTTTCTAATTGAATGATGTATATGTCGGTTCACTTACTTCTCTGTGCCACTCGTAATAAATTGTTTTATCTGAATTGATACAAAGAGAGGGGCCTTCTGAAATTATTTTCATAATCACCTCAAAATTCTGAACTGGCTTTTGTTGTTTTTCGTCTGAACCAGCTGCTTCTATGGTTTTTATTCTTTATAAATGCTGGGATGGCAGAATAGTTGAGGTCATTCGTGGAAGTAGGGGAGGGGAATCTCATTCGAAATGAGATATTATAATAGATCTAATAAACTTACCAGGCAGGTATTTGCTTTTCAAAACCACTGTGACTACTTATTATAAGGTACTTTGATTTTAATGGAATTCTGACCTACTTTATTCTTACTTGGAATATTACTGAAAGTTGTATCTAAATATATAAACTCTGCATTTATTTCCTTCGAAACAGATATCTTTTGAAAATTGCTTGCAAAAAGCCTAAATATAATAGTTTCTGAAACGATACCTTTTTGTTTCGAGCAGATAGCTTTGTAAAAATTACTGAAGAGGGTTAGAGATTGCTTGAAAAGAAAGAACAGTGAATCATGTATATGGGATTTGTGTGTGTCTTTGTGTGCGTGTGTCTGTGTGGTTTTGCTTTATCTTACGGATTTAAAGGACCATTTTTGTGAAGGTTTCACTTTTGTACATGGCATGAGATAAAGAGTGGGAGGAGTCATCCCACTGCCTTATCTAATATCAGCTTATATGTACTTATCTCATATGAATGTGTTAAGGTCATCTTCCCTCAAATGAAAAGTGGCTGTAATTTCCTCAGTATACAAAGTACAGCGATATACAGATGTCAAAACTGGTGCAGATATAGGGCAAGGGTTCAGAGCTTTGTTCATACATCATGGAGATTTATGTTACAGCGTCATGGCTGTTCAAGTAAACCTAAATGCAGGCTGGCCCGGAAAGAGGTGGCCCAGCCTCCTCTGTGTGCTCCCTGCAGGACAGGCAGGAGCCGGTGGCAGCCTGTGGGCAGCCGGGGTGGCCTCATGGTCCCTGCACTGTGCCACAGGGACGATGGCAGCCTGACAACCCTGCACAGCCTCTGTGGAAAGTGAGGGTGAAACTACAGCCTGGCTGTGCTTCCTCGGCACGGGCAGCCTTCCTCGGCTGATGGAGAGCTCCTTCCTTGGGTCAGTCTGCTTTTCACCAGTCACCAGAAGGGCTTTGCCTTCACCTTTTTCTCTGTTTTTCATAGTTTGGTTGTAGCCTTCACAGAAGGTAAGGTTTGTGGAAGTCAGCTTTATGAATTTTGAATTTTGCTGCTTGTGTGGCTTATTTTTTTTGTATTCTATTATCATTGGGTCATTTTAAGAGAATGAATTTCTTACAAACTAGGTGAAAAAGAGGTTACAGGTGTTGTGTCTTGTTTTACTGTTGGGGTTTTTTGAGGGGAGGGGTGGAATGGTTGTTTCGTTTTCTTTTCCCTGGGGCTTTATTCTGCAATTTGCATCTCTAGATTTCATTCATCCTGACAACCAGGCACCTGGTTCCATTAAAAATAGAAATAAATAGCTGCAACTTTTAGCAAGTGTCAGTTCCCAGTCAAAAGGACCTATAAATCAGAAGTCTGATTTTAACAAGGGTAAGGTGACTATTTCCTCCTCCATCGAGTGAGGATTAGATTCACTCTTCGCTGTAAACATTTCCCCATTTAAACCACATCAGGTTTTCAGTGCACCTCTGTGGCTGTCTTCACTGCAGCAGTGTTACATTGCACCCTGCCAGTGGATCGTATCAGATGCTCTTCTTCTGAAAGATTGCCAAGATGCAAGTGAAGCCTCAATGAAAAAGCGATATATTTTCTTCAAGTGCAAGTACAATTGGCTGACTTCCTCCCCGCCTCCAGGAGTGCTCCAGTTATATGATTTCTTTTTCTGGAAAGACTTGATAGGAAAAAGTGTTTTTCAATTTCTTTGGTTTAAGTTTTTGCTTTGAACAACAGAACATTCTTGAACAGATAAAACTGGAAGGCCAAGTGGCCTTAATAGTCTCAACTCTCAGTTCTGAAAGGTGCTACTCTGCTTGATCTTCTGTTTCACTAGAAATAGGTTCAATCCTCCTGAGCATTAAGCAGTGTGTACTTGAAGAGTTGCTGACCTGCTGCAGGTACTGCTGTTGCAGGCCCTGCTGTTGCAGGCCAGAGTTCACAACAGGAGTTTCCCCAGCTTTAATTATTGAGTATATGATTGTGCAGATAGAATCTGCAAATAGAAGCAATTGCTGATATAGGAATTTACACTTGTATGATAGTAGTTCCCAAATATTTCTCCAGACAGATGGAGCAGCATGAAGAAAAGAGTATGAGCACTGCCGGTAGACTCTGCTGTTCCTGTCCAGCTCTGTGTGCACTGCAGAACAGGAGGGTTTCAGGAGCGAGGGCGAAGGCGGTGTAAATATCTTAGTTGTGCACATTGGGAACATCATTTCAGGGCAAGGGACAAGTATCAACTAATTCTTTCCACTGCCGAAAATACTATAGAAAATGGAAAGATTCCATGAAATTTCCAGGTGCCAGAACTACACATCTTCCTGTGTGGGTCTCATGGGACTAATGGTTTCTTCCTTTCAGAAATTCCCCAATGTTACCCCTTACCTTCTGACAGTGGACTAGGACAGTTCCTTAGGTATTGGCCTGGGTTTGTGTTTTGTTCTGATTCTTCTACAAAATAATTGAAAAAAGAAAAGGCAATACAAGGGCTGCTGTGTTGATGTGGTTCTTAAAATTCATCCATACAGTGAACAATCCCTCAGGATGCTTGGTTTGGAGTATAAGCAAAAACGAGTTTAATAAGATCGGGGTTTCTTCCAAAGAAAAGGGTATCTGGTATGTCGTAATCTTGCATCTCTTGAACTGTGACTTACTCTAGTCCCTGTTGTTATATTCCTTATGTGTATTCTGTTACCAGAAAGTTTTTCTTCTTTCCTTGGTTTTTAATTTGCATCTCAAATAGTTTATATAGGTATTTGTTGCTGCTTCTTCCTCTAGGAGCTGCTGCTGGTACTGCTGTTGCAGGCCAAAGGTCACAACAGGAGTTTCTCCAGCTTTAATTTGGGTTCTTATGGGCAGTCTTGTAACTTGAATAATGTTTTGGTATTTTCCTTTATTCGTTCTAGTTGGTGACAGATACTCCAGCCCGTTAAGACTTCATGTGGTTTGGTTTTTTCATTTAATTTTTGCGGGGTTTGCAACTCAATTCTGTGCAAGTTTTATGCCTGCCTTTTATCCAAATAAGCACTGACTTTAACCAGTTTCTCTTTGAAGGCCCATTCTTTATCAGAATGGACAGTAAACACTCTTACCTACTTTTTTGCCTGCTCGAATCCTGAGGCAAACAAAAACTTGTTGTTCACTTGATGTGTTGAATTGTGAAATGTGTTTGTTTACATAAGACTTCCTTATTCAGGAAGCCAGCCTCTCTGCTATTTAAGGTTATAAATGAACTTCTCGTGCTTGGCTAGTTACTGCAGGCAGCCCTTTCCGGTAAATATTGAAAGTGTGTTCTGCAGGAGATGTCAGTGTGGCGATACGTCAGCATCTCAGATCTTGCAAACAGATGAAGAGCTGTTTTGCTGATGTACCCTGACAGCTGTGAACGTGTGTTTCACTGATTTGGAAATCAGTAAACTGATATACATATGTATGAGGAGTGGTGTGGTTTTGTTAATGCAAGGGCTAGGACAAAGCAGCTTTGCAGGAAGCAGACTTAGACATGAGTGCAGTTGAACCAAGACCACCGTATCTACTGTCATTTTGATGCCTTGTATGAAATATTTGGAAAAAGGTGAAGCAACACAAGAGTTTCTCTTTTCAAGTAAATCATAAAATGCATCCATACAGTGAGCAGCCCCTGCAGTTGATTGGTTTGTATTATAAAGAAGAAATTAGTACAGTAGAACTTGGGTTACTTCTAAAGTCAAGGGCATTTGTGTAAGTGTACCTGGGCTTACGAGAGGCATTGCCTGCTTGCAGGGAATTCATTAGTCCACGTGCATATCACATCAGCTGCCTGCAGATTTATGCTTACTCTTTCTAATAATCTAACCATAAAACATACTCTCAGTGATAGCTGCCCAGCAATATGTTATCCTCTTTAGTCACTGAACTTTTACAAAGAGGAAGGTGGTGCAGTCGTGTGGAGAGGAAGGTTGGTGCTGGGCCGTTACCCAGTATCTCACAGTGCAGAGGAGTGCATAGCTGTACTAGAAGAAAACTGCAGTAGATGCCATAAATATTTTGCATGTTATGTCGTTTTGACTGTGAGAGGAAAATCTGATTGTTTTGTATATTTGTATTTAACTGCTAGAATTTGCTAAAAATCTTTACACAAGAGTGTGATACATTTACAAGGTATTTTATAGTAGTGCCCTAGAAAATTCTGTTCTTGGAACTCATTCTTAAAATGTATTCTTTTTTTTTCGCCCCACATGGTAACCATGGAAATGCTTGCACTGCAGAAAAAAGAGGTGTGTGAATTTTCACAATTTTTGCACAGTTTTCAGTTTTCTTTGTAAAGTAACACGGGTTCTGTTTCACACAGGAAAATGTCTTTTACACTCTGTTCTGTGGTAGTTGCAACATTGTCGATTACTTGCTGGATAAGGTTCAGCTGTAGAGTGGTACTGCACAGATGAAACTTAATTCCTAATTGCTCACAAAGCACATTGACATATGATAAATGAGGATTTCACATGTTAAGATTTCTTCACATACCCTTTTCTGTATGAACTAATTTTATATGTAGGGAGCACTAAGTACTGCATTTAAAAGCAATTGTATTAAACTTATATTTCAAATTAATAAATTATTAAGTTAATAGATTAATAGTAATTAACTTATCTAATACAATAATTGAACATTAATTGCCTAAAATTAGAATTCTTTCTCAGAAGCCTTTTCAGTAGCCTGATGCCATACTTCACATGGTTACATTACACCAGCACAAACTGGCACCCCTTCAGAAGAGGGGTTCTCCTGCCCCATGTATTTACCCATTTCCACCTCACTTCCCCCTTCCCGCACCCCAGGAGAAGCATTCACACGATGAGAAGAACTGGGAGCTGCTGTGGATTAAAATTAGCTTCCCTTGTCCTCCCCTGCCTTCTGTCCATTACTTTTTAATCTGGCCTGGTTCCCTGACCTGGCTTGGCAGTCAGCCACAAGGATGCTTTTGCTCTTTCAAGGAAGGTCACGGCAGAGAGGCAGGAGCGAGTGACTGTGGAAGGACAGGACTGGAGTGTTCTGTATTTGTCCCAGCCCAATCTGAACATTGAACTGCAGCCCAGCAAACCAAACTGCTTTTTCTTGGACTTCTAAGCATCAAAGCATGTGGATTGTTGCAAGAGAGGAAACAGATTTACAAATGTGTTGTCTCCCGCAGCCTGCAGTAATTCCCTTCAGCGAACACTTCATGAGCAGGAAGAAGGTATGAGAGAGGCTCCTTTCCTTGGGCAACAGCTTAGTTTTAATAATCCAGAACCAACTGGGTGCCAGTTTTAACCGGTCATTGTAGAGAACTGGAACAACAACAAAACATCTACTCCACTCAGTCAGCAGAAGGGTGCTAATAATGCTTTAATCTGAAAGGAAAGCTTGGGCAAGAAGGAGAGGTGCCACCCTTAACCAACAGGAATTTGCAAGAGACTTTAGGTCATGTCCCACAGTTGGGTGTTAGATAAGGTATTCTGCTTGTCTGCGTTGAGGGAGTCTTGCATATAATCAATAGTTTAGGATATGAGCTTGGTTCCTGGGGTTTGGTTGGTTGGTTTGCATTTTTTGGCAGAGAGGAAGAGAGTCTTTCAGTGTAACTGGGAAATGTAACATTTATGTGTGTGTATCTTGAGGGAGGAGTCACTTTTAAAATGAAGTATATTTTTAATTTTGGTGGCCGTTGCGTCTGGATTTTCTTTTAGATTAAGCAGGGTTTTTATCTCATCTGTTTTTCTTGGTGGAAAATTACTGAATTGAGACACACATGCATGCGCAACTCATGAGCAGAGCTAGTACAAGGCTTGATTTTGTTTACATTTACTGATTTACATTATACATATGGGGTTTTTTTAAACAAAATTTCAGTTAGTCACATTTTAAGTGACTTGGTGTTAGTTGGGTTTGGTCCTGTCTCCTTGGAGCGGTCTCTGTTATGTTGTATTTTGGTATTGGCAGGGTTTACTGCCTTTGTTTGAACCAGTGCTTTATGTTTTAAGAAAAAGAATAAGGGGGAAAGACCAGAAATTTGATTTGGAAATAAAATGGATTTTATTATCTCTAATAAAAACAGGAGAAGGAAGAAGAAAGTCAGTCTGACTGTGGCAGTTATGTGCAGTAGAATATCTGCTGTTTAAAATGCAACACAAATAGGTATTACCTCTGAAAACCCAGCGCCTGTTTTGGTTTGTCTAAATCTGTCACATCTCTTATGCAGGCTGTTGCTGTCTAGCCAGCCAAGTAAAGAGGTGAAAATTAAGTAAGACTTCAGCTTTGTTTAATTTACAGCTTTAAGTTATAG
>NW_010165563.1:8044-36444 GCF_000695765.1 Mesitornis unicolor | reverse complement strand
CAGCAGGAAAAAAAGAGGTTGGGCTCTTTATAGGGCTCTTAAGTGTTGCAAATGCGCTTTTATAAGACCGACAAACTGTTGTCTAGCTCAAGACTTCCAAATCACAGACAGGATTAAAAGATTTTGCCTGCATTACAAATTCTGAGCAGTGATTTATGAGAACAGTTCCCATTTTACAGTTGCTGCACATTTGTAAATTAATTCCTGAACGCGCTCCCCCAAAAAATCAGATGCTAGTGCTCACTTCTAGTCTGTAGGCAATGTAGCTGTAATTGCTCTTAATTTACTGATTATCCTCTCCCTTTCTCTCTGTTTTTTCCATGCCCTTTGCTTCTCCACTTCTTACCACTCCCAGTATCCCATGGAAGTGCTTGCAGTATGCAGTTAATTAATAGCACTTCCATTTTAATAGCAAACTTGTACGCCGTTAATAATTCTTACATGATCCTTCATTTACTAAGAACTGTTAGGTTTTTTTATTCCAGCAAATCAGTCCTTTCACAACTGCTTCCTATGTTTTGGGTTGGTTTTTTCTAACTGAAGGTTCTCACCCATCGCAGCTGCGTAAGTTAGTTTGCTCTGCATCATCAGTTTTTAACATAATTAATGTTTAAACAGAAATATAAGATCAAAACCTTGCTCTCAAGGTAAAAACTGAGATAAATGAGATGTTAAATTGATGCAGAGTTTATTAATCTAGCCTTTGTGACTTTGCAGATATTTCTTAGAGCAGAAGCAAGACAAAATCCTTGCTGGTCAGTTTTTCACAAGAGAGCCAGTAAGTGTGTGTCAGACAAGACTGACTTGCTCTCTACCAGGCGTGTATCACATTGGACTTCTTTTCCCCACCGTTTTCATACTGGGAGAAACAAAACGTTTTGTTCTTGGCTGTCTGCTTCAATGGTACCATTTTAGTTTGTGTTTTGAAGAGTTTCCTGGCTATTGAAATGTTAACTGGTGCTCACACTACTTCCTTTGAGTATACTAACACTTGGTTGTGTTTATTTTCAAAGACCTGCCAGGGTAGAAGAGTTTCACTGTAAGCCCTGTGGTATTTTTCCTGCTAATTGAAAGAGAAATGTAAAGATATTTTGGGCAGCAGGTTAGTGATGTAAGAGTGGGGCTTGGAACTTGAATTGTACACTTCTCACTCGCTTCTGAAATGTGGTACCATAACCACAGGATTCACT
The DNA here is from genome assembly GCF_000695765.1 of Mesitornis unicolor. Taxonomy (NCBI): domain Eukaryota; kingdom Metazoa; phylum Chordata; class Aves; order Mesitornithiformes; family Mesitornithidae; genus Mesitornis; species Mesitornis unicolor. The sequence goes on along the minus strand of NW_010165563.1, from coordinate 35,254 downwards.
GAGGCATCTGTATACATCTCGGTAACGTTTAAAGCTATAAATACCTGTTTTATAAGAATGAAATATACACATATATTTACCAGAATCTCTTCATACGTATTTATTTTTCCATTAAATGAAATGTGGAGATTTAATTAAATAGCCCATTTAATTCCAGACTTCAAGTGATTATATTACAGTTTTGGAACAGAAATTGAATTGTATTTTGATAAAGGGCATTTTAAATACCAAGCAGAGATTGGCATTTAGCGCAGCAGATGGGGGTTTGTAGTGGTGCCCAATGTTTAGTCTTAATCAGTTTAGTTCTTGCTTTCTTGCCATGAATCTTGTCCAAATACTTTCTTCCTCCCCTCCCTCAAAAAAAGAAGTAATTCTGGCTTGCTGGCTCTTGTGGGAGATGTGCTTGAGAATAACAAATACGGTGTAAGTGGGAGGTGGGAGAAGGCAAAGTAATTCACGGTAACTCTTCAGGACTGCTCCATCTGTGACCCCTTTCCCTCTGCTGTTGTTGCACCCCTGCAATTGAGAGGCCCTAAACCTATCAGTCTTTTAAGGAATTTTCCACTGATTCACTTGCTCTTAAGCTGTGTTTTAGGCCAGAGTGCTCTTTATGGTACTCCTATACCATTTGTTAATAATGTTTTTGTAAGCTTTCTGACTTTTCATACAGAAGTTAATCGATAAAACAAACAAAAATATTGTGCCTTGTGTGAATATACTGTTAGATAACAAATCTGCTGTTTGGGGGTGGGTTCAGGGTTTTTTGGGTTTTGTGTGTGGTAGGATTTTTTCATTTGTTTGGGTTTGGTTTTGTTCTGTTTTTCTTAATACCTGCTTGTATGCCAGTATTACCTGGGAACCTCTGCCTCCTGCAGGCTCCCTGCCTTAGCCCCAAGTTGCCTTGGCTCTGAGTTCAGCTCTCCGCAGGCACAGTCTTGTATCTTCTCCAGCTGTGTGCACCTGTAGCATTTCTTCTGACCAGGCTTTGAACAGAGCAGGCAGAAGTTCTAAACCTGCTTCAAATCTTTCAGTTGTAACACCTCATTTCTTACTACCTCTTTCTGAACCTCCCCAGATTTCCTATTACATGCTTTGTGTGTTTGCGTTGCAGAGAACTTGCTTCTCCTGCCAGTGAGCTAGGTTTGTGCCGTGTATCTGAGCTTACCTGATCTCTGGACCACTTGTGCATCCTCTCCAGTTCCAGCTGGTGTCCTTCCCAATGCTTCCAGTTCTTTTGACCACTGCTGTGACCCTCATTGTGCCAGTGCTGTTCCTCCTGCTTTGCTCTCTCCTTCCAGCACCCTCCTTTCTTGAGCAGCAGCTTTTCCTCCTTTCATTTCAGTCTCCTTCGCTCCAGCTTCTGCTGTAGGAGTGAAACCAGTCTGAGTAGGGGCTGTTTGCTGATCCTTGCGCACCCTCATCTTCGCTTTGCTCAGCCATACATGAGTGATCCTTGCTCTTTAGTCCTTACGGGAACCTGTATATCAGCATCTCTTTCCTGGGTTCTTCTTTTTTTAACAGTCTTACAGAATTACATCATACTCATATGGCGACCGTACAGGACTCCTGTATGCATTCCAGTTTGCACACAGCAACTTCAGCTGTGCAGTTTAGACTTTTCAAGGGGTTTTGTTGCTGTTGGGTAACGGGGCTGAAATTTGATTGTGAATTTTTCTTTTTCTTGAGACTGCTTGCCATTTCTGTGCTATCCACCACATGCCATGCAATTCACACATGCTGTCTCTTGGAACAAAGTGCTAAGTAGTGGGAAGATCACCCGATTACAGGTTTTATTGTGATCCAGCATGCTGCGATGAAGATAGATACACTTTTGTTAGCAACAGTTCCTTGGATGTGTGTGTCTTGGAATAGATTAATAAAGATGCCAACTTGATCTCCTGAAGTTTTGTAAGCTGTGCTTATTTCTGTGATACATCATCTTTTTTTCATACTGAACTTAGCTGCCTTTGGTTTTTTTTTTCTCTCTTTTCTTTGCTCAAACATTCTGTGATTTAACATGAGTCATTCTGTCTGTGTGGGAAAGGGCTGGTTTATTACAGGGTCCGTTCTTGAGTGGGGAGGGGTAAGGGTGGAATGTATTTGTGTTTTCTATGTGTTTGTTGTGGAAATGCATAAAACTTTTTTTTTCTTCTCTTTCTTTCCTCTCTTCATCATCTCATCTGTGTGGGTGAATGTTCCTGCAAACCCTTGGGGAACCTATAGAGACTTTTGGTATGCTCATTCCTTCATTAGTGCCCAAAGTCAAAGATGCTACAGACAGTTTAAAGAAAAGCAGAGAGTTGCATCGTAACGATGTAAAGTGGCTAAAAATGTGCACTTGAAGAAAACTTCTAAGTCATCATCTACTAAACCTGTTTGTTTGTATCATCGCAGCAGTGCCAATGGCCACTACTGTCCAGTTGGCGTAAATTTTGATTCTGCACTTGAATGGTAGAAATGAAATGTGTTCTCCTGTAGCAAGAGCTAATGTTTTGTGATCAAGATACAATTTTCCAAAATACCTGTCGTGTTTCAAATTCTGAGTCCTGTTTTCAGAAGTGACTGAAATCTGTGCCCTGAAGTTGCCTAAATTCTGTTTGAAATCACCTGCTGAATTGTTTTGTGGTGTAGGAGCCCAGGTGACCACTGAACATGAGAACCAGGCACAATGTGACCCGCTTTCTCAGTAGGTAGAAAATGTAATTCTAATAAAATGCACCACAGGATATAAAGTCATTTTTAAAAGACAGCGATTTTATAATAAGTGAGTGCCATTGGGTAGCTTTATTTTGAAAATACATATCCAGTGCTGCCTTCCAAGAAAAGAGAGCAAAATTAAAGTATTATTGATACTCCAGAAATGAGAGACTTTTCCCATGCTTCCACAATTTAGGTGATCCAGCTGAATCCCATTTCTTTTGAAACAACATTCTTTATTCCATAAGTAGAGCAGAGACAAAGATGACTACGTGTAAATGTCATTGTATATTTTTATAAATACCGAATAATTCTATTTTAGTGCAAAATATGTGGAAACTTCAGATTATTTTATTTATATGAACAATGGAGATAGCATGAGGGATATTTAAGATGTGTGTACTGTAATAACATGAAAAAAAAAAGAGACCAATTATTTAAAGTTTTGGTTGTGCTATATAGTGTCCAAGTTAATGTTCATTTCTAGGCTATGCCTGCTTCAGTTTGAAGGCTCAGTTTTTTGGTAATCTTTGTGATCATCTTAGTTTTTTTCTTGTCATTAAGAGAGAATAATGTTCATGCTCCTTTGATAGAAATTGATGTTCAAATAAACTTTATCAGTAGTCATCGATTTCTCAACAGTTCTCTCTGTTCTCCTAGTGGAAGAAGGATCATCAGGCATGAATTTGGACATTGTTTGCTTCCCTTTTTTGTGTTTAGAAATTATTTCATGCCACAAGAAATCCTGTCCTTTTCTCAAATTAGGATCACCAAAAGTCATTACATGTTACATGAATAACCTCTGTAAGTTTTTAAAAAATTGAAATGTATTTCCCACACAGGATAAATATGTCAAACATTTTACTGATCACCCACTAAAATATTTTAAACTCTGAGTAATAATGCCAGTTTAAAATACTTCCTTTGATATAAACTGTTTTTTCTTACTCAACTGTAAGTTTAGGATAAGAAATATGTTCCTCTTCTCTGATAATTGCTTATTTTTCGTAAAATAGAACTAGTGAGTGGATATCATGCTTTAAACACTTTTCCAACCTTGAGGTCTGCCCGAACTTTTAACAGTTTTTCTGACGTTTCCATTGTATTGATGGTGCTTCATCAGAGCCAGTGACAGTGGAAGCCATAAACCTCCCTGAAGTGTTGTGTGGTAGTTGAGTCCCATAGCACACTTGAGAGGAGAGGTGAAGGGGGAAAAGAAAAATCAAAAAATGACCAGCCTTTTCCAGGGCTGCCGTTGTCTTTACTGCTGCTGTAACTACTGGTATTCTGTAAAAAATATAAAGAAAGTTCTGATTCATCAGGTGATTGTTTAGAACCCCTTATAAACCTATTTTTTTATGACCATCAAAAGGTAAAATACAGTTCCTAAAACATATCTTTCTAGGTACTGACCAGAATAATCTTGGCATGTTGCTGAGTATTTTCAGAAGTTTCTTGTGGCAGAACATCACAGTACAGAAAATCCATTGTTATTAAAGTATTATGTGAAATGGTTCAGAGAACACAAAACCAGTATCGTATTTCCTTCTTGATTCTGTGACTCTTTCAGAACCACAGCAGTGTCTCAAACACCTCCCATTTATGACTGGGCTTAATTAATCTGCATTGATCTGGCTGATAATTAGTATAAAAAGAAAAAACCCAAACCAAACCGAAAACAAACAACAAATAAAAACAGTGAAGATGATCTGACTAAAATACGTTAGTGCACATTTTAAACAACCTAGAGTTTTGCTATATATTCTTCCAGTTTTAGTGGAAAAATCAATATTAAAAATACACATTCTCTGACTGTGGGCATGCCTAATGTGCAGTGTCGTTGTAGCGCTGTGCTTTGTCTTTGCTTGCAGTAATGCTGTCCATTTGGTACTTGAGCTTGCAAACAGCCTTTACATAAAGGTGATGGGGAAAAAAACCAATGAGATGGACGTTATGCTCAATCAGCTGAATGAAAATGTAACTTTTATATTTTTTAACAAAAAAAGATGAAAAGTCCATCTTTGTGGAATGGCTATTTATATGTGTCAGGTGTTTGTGGTTTTTTCCCCAGTCAAGTTAAGACCGTCTGACATCACCTTAAAGCCTGCTTGCCTATACAGTATTGTGAGTTATTAGAGCTGGTGTAGTTTAAGTAATTTGTGTAGAATGAAGTAGTGACTCCAGAAAGCTTAGAGATCACCTGCAGATACTGTAGACGTTCTAGAGGCCTTGGTGCTTGCTTTCAGACATGGTGAAAATAGCATATTATGAGTTGAAGAAAGAAGTTGATAATGAAGCTTACATAATTTGTTAACAGAGCATCTCCATCACATCCATGATGAATTGTATTAATTGAAATGTACTTTTTTGTGTGTTTTCAGTGAAAGAGTTCCTAGCCAAAGCCAAAGAGGACTTTTTAAGAAAATGGGAAAGCCCCCCTCAGGTATCAGTCATTTAAGCATTCAATAATGCATTTTTAAATAATGTTATTAGCGTGCTATCAGTCTGTAACGAGCAGCTCAGAAAACAGAAATGTGTTTAATGTAAATTTTTAAAGGAGTTTCCATTTTTAATGTCAGTTTTCACTGAAGTTCATCAGCAGAGACTCTTGTGTCTTGTCCAGATTTGAGCTGATGAAATGCTCATACTGAACAACAGCCTGTACTGAGAATTCTGTTCACCGTCAACATGACAAGACTCAAAACCTATTGGCGTGTTTTAGCTCGCTTGCTATAACAATAGATGTTGACACATCTGGAATTTACCCCATTAATAATTTCTCTCCATGGTGTTAAGGGGAATTAAGGGTATTAAGTCTACTTCATGGGGCTTGGGAGCAGGCTGAGGAGCTCATATATATGAGTATCTGAGAAAATGGACTGAGGGTATGCTCTCCAGACAACTCTCACGTAGAACTGTCTGCAGAGCTTGCGGTGTTCTGCATGTTCTAGTGAAGCATGAGGGCGTTATTTATCTGCATGTTAAATTCATGATCTTTTTACTGCTAAATGTTTCTTACTAAGCATGTGTTATCTGTATGGACAAATTATAGAAATGTTGATACAATTCAGTTAAGTATTTTTCTGTTTTAATGAGTGCAGTGTACAATCTCTTACTAGAATTTGACAGGCATTAAATTATGACAACAGTATAGTTGGCTATAGTCTGATAAACGTAATTTTACTCAATTTTCTTTCATAGTTAAATTCAGTTCATACAGTTAAAATTGTCTTTGGGTATTAAATTGTAAATTGTGTTGTTATATCCTTGTACATGTAGAATACTGCTGGCCTAGATGATTTTGAGAGGCAAAAAACCCTTGGAACAGGATCATTCGGGAGAGTTATGATGGTGAAACATAAATCCACAGAACAGTATTACGCTATGAAGATACTGGACAAACAGAAGGTTGGTGTCACTTATTGTGGCTTTTGTGATAGAAAAGAGTTTGATGGAGGCAAAGATCTGGTAACTGTAGCTAAAGTTTGTTGCACTTACTGTGCTTTTGCTTATTGCACTTGGACACTGAGGATACTTGAGGCAGTTGACTTTCTTTTTTAGCCAGCAGATTCAGTTGTTGGGACTGTGTAGAATACTTACAACAGGCAGTAACATGAGGGGCAGGCTGAAGAGGCTCTAAGTAGTGTCCAAAGCATTAATAGAATGTTATCAGTTAAATTCTTTGCTCAACTTTTGTAAGGTGCCCTATATATTCTTTAGCAAAAGCTAAATGTAATGCTGTAGTTAAAAAGATAAATGCGCTTTTGCGGGGTAGCCCAGAATTCTGCGAGGCTCTTTGGATCAGAAATTCTCAAAATTTCCATTTGTGAACCATAGTTCAACAGATTTTTGCACAAATAATTTCTTCTCCATTCCTGATCCCATGAGGTATTACTCTTTGTATGCATAATTATGTAATGATCCTGTTGTATCTGTAGTAACCGCGTAGACAGAACAGTTGGCTCTCTCTCAAAACGGCTGTCACACAGCAGACCTTTTCTGTGTTAATCTGAATCTGTATTGTTACTTCAGCCTGATTTTTTGAAAGTTTTTTACTTCTAGATTTAGTAAGCAGTGTCATTTGGCAAAGTTTGAATTTTAAATAAAATAGAATTCCAGAATGCCAAGAAGTATTTTTTAAGGAATTTGTCAATACAATAATTTTTTAATGCCTTTGACAAGTTTTTCAGAAGTACATTTATTTAGATTAGTAGATTTCAAGGCTTTCATTGTAAGGGCTCTTTTTACTTTGTAAGGCACTATACATAACTTTGTTACTATATAACAAAAATCATATTAAGAAAATACTAATCCGGAAAGGAGAACTTAGTAATCAGCAAATGACGGAATGAAAGTCAGCATTGCTTCAGTGTCTACTCTTGCCCTTAAATATTATTAAATTCCCAAGTCAGTTTATATAATGAAACTATGACAGTGACATCAGACTGTTTTCCCTGAGTTGCAGTTTCTGTATTCTTTACATGTGGTTAGGGGTCCTGGACCTCGAATAACATGTCATTTAATTAAAGACTCTTTATAACAGACAAGAAGAAACTAAAGGAAACTTACCTTTGGTGTCAGTTCTGGCATTTTTTTTACTTGAAGAGACTCAATTTCTTGCAACTTCAGCATTCTCCTGTAATAATATCTTCTAAATTTTATTTAAAAAACCCAAACAATTAAAAAGACGTTCCAACAGAGTGTGTCTGAAAGGCAGTGCAGACCATTTCTACCCGTGTCACCCACTGCTACCTCAGCATGGCTGGTGGCTTCATGTGGGGATGAGAATCCCACTGCTGCACAGAGAGTCCGTTGTCAGGCTTCAGATTTTCAGCTGTTTTTTCTTTGAACTCTTTTTAGTGAATGGCTGAGTCCTTGTCACTGGAGCAATTTAGAAAATTACATCTTACTTAAGAAGGCTGCCATAAAAATAGTCTGAGGATTTGAAACAAAAAAAGAAAAGTTAATGAAACTCATTGCTACCTCTCAGTCAAAAATAAATTGGAAAGCTGTAGCTCTAAAATTTTCTGGTAAAAGCAAAAATCCACATTTTAAATGATTGCAGTGGACTTGCAGTAAAAAAGCCATAGGATTAAAGATGCTTCCATCCAACTATCAGTCTACTATTAGAAAATTGCATGATTTTGTCTATAATTAGAAGTCTGAAGTGTTCCTTTATGAAATACATGCTTTTTCAACTCAACTTAGTTAGCATATACAGTTATGTATTTATGTAGTCTATGAGAAATAGATTAGTGTCATATTAGTAGCCTCTGTTAATTGATCAAAAAATCAGAGATTGTTTAGTGAGAGCACATTTTTATCCCTTTGTGTATTATAGAAAAGCCAGATGTCTGAAATCACACAATGTGCAGGCTGCCTACAATTTTTTATTTATATTTTACTTGAAACAAGAGAGAGCATATTGTGTGTCCCTTTATTATCCAATTTTATAGTTGGTATCAGGATATGAAAAAAAAATTTTACTAGATGTTGATGTAGCCAGTAGTTTTGTGTGTAGGGTTGTTAGGCTTTTAATTGTCTGCCTTGCCTTAGGAAGGCTGTAACGTAACAGTTGCTTGGCCAATTTCCTTATGTAATTGTTTTTAGAAATAAAATGTTGTTAATAAAAGCTCGGGCACAAACAAGCTGTTGGGGAATCTGCCATTAGCAGGTATCAGTTGGTCTACAAGAAGCTGTCACTGGACGTGCCCCGAGTCTGTGCTTACGCATGAGCAAAGCCGTGCTATCCAAGGCTCCAGTATGATATGATGAGGTGTGAAACAGCAGCTTCAGGCTGTGGTGATGCTCCTATCACCCTCCAATATGTAACCAGCAGAAGATGCAGGAAGGGTGGTAAAGGCCTGTCTAGCATTGTAGCTGAACGCTTCACAGTATCAGCCTAAAGCCTGGCTTTGATGGCCAAGATAAATCCAGTACCATAGCTTTTTAGGGATGAAGGGGACGCTTCCCACAGATGAGCTGATTTGAGCGAAATTTTTATTTGGTCCCTGAAGATCTGTGATTCATAAGGGACTTAATATTTTTAACTAATTTCTTTTGTACAACATTTATTTCAAAACAGTAGTGTTTATTTATAGGTACTGCCTTTTGCATCTAAAAGTTAAATTTAAACACAGTTTCAGTCAGAGTTGGAATATCTTGATTACCTGTTATTTATAGCAGTTAGATATGATTTCTTAACGTGTAAAAATGAACTTGTTTTGATCACTCTTATACATTTTTTCCTTGTTTCCTATGGGGGAAAAAAGGTAACTTTACTTGGAAGTCATGCCATTCTGAAAAGAAGATAGAGATAAGCTGTGCAATAGGGATAAGAAAAATGAAAAGAATCAATTATGCAATCTTGGGGTTTAACACCAGGAAACAAATTGTTCATTACTAAGACAGTGATCAGAAATCTGCCATTTGCTGCCTTGTTAACATAGTAATGGGTTCCAAGAAGGCAGCATTTAATTTTTTTAATACTGCTAGGTGGTTTCCTAAGCAGAAAAGCAAAACCCATTGAAAGGTCTGGCAGAAGTAACTATTGTTTATAGAATGGAAATTTTGAATTTGTATTCTCTTTAGTCTTCTCCTTACTAATGTGTAAGCTATATAAATTAAGTCAGTTTACTCTTGTTCACATGTAACAAAATTTGTAATTAAATGTGTCTGATACCATTTCCTGCCTTCCTTGGCAAAGGATCTAAAGATCAAATAGATTTTATTGAACTGGCATCTTGCTGTAGAACATCCATTACAAACGCAACCAATTCTTAAGAAAAAGTAGAGTTTTCCTTGCTGATTCCTATACTCAGCATGTAGTAAGAAATGCTATTTCTCGTTATCTGCAAAACATATTGCGTGAGTATTACTCTTTAAAGTGTCATTAGACTTTTTAATCCTTTCTCAGCACTGTTATTGTACTAGTAATCCGTAAGATTTTTCATTATCTGTAAGATTATAAACTTGCTTTCAACTAATTGTTTAATACTGAAAAACGTATTAACAACTATAAAACATCGTACTTCAACTGAAGATTGCTTTTTCTCTCCTAGGTCGTCAAACTGAAGCAAATAGAACACACGTTGAATGAGAAGAGAATATTACAAGCGGTGAACTTTCCCTTCCTTGTAAAACTGGAGTATTCTTTTAAGGTAATCATTATTTTGAAAATAGTTGTTTGAGTTTCAGGGAAGTGCCTGCTTGGCACATTTCACTTCTACAGTACAGTAGTTTTAAGTATTTTTCTTTTCAAGGATGCTTCACTTGGCACTGTTGCCAGGGCTTGAGCAGGAGTTCCTATGTTTGTGTGCACACTTGCACATACCCCCATTAATCAGATGATGATTGAAAGGATATCTCCAAATAAATTAATAAAGAATATTAAATTAAACTCAACTTTTAGAGATTTCCCTTGTTTTGGAAGGAAACTGGCTTTTGTATAGCAGGGAGCTTTTAGGCATCATTCTTTCTTTGACAGAAGCCAAAGTATGTATTTCTGCACCAATATATGGAATGGTAAATTTGAAATTGTTCCACAGACTTTTTGCTTGAGGTTTATACCTGAGGCAGGTCTCAGTGGCCATCGTAACCATGAAGGAAAGAACTTTGAGATTAGCTTCTGATTTTGTGACAGTATGTTCTAGTCAGACTGTAAAGAAATTGAGTATTTTCCTAATTTATAGAGTGATTTGTGTCCTTTATATCCCTTCTGCTTTTTTGGTTTGGTTTGGTTTGGTTTTTTCCTTCTTCTTTTTTAATACCATTTAAAAAGAACAAGCTTGTTCTACCCTAATCTTTACAGTTCTGAGGTTTGGGGCTGGAACTGCAGGAGACAAGAATACCTCAGACTGAACTTTTAAGAGTGCAAGGTCTTGTCTTGCAGTAGGTCTTGTCCTTTCTTCCTTCAGGTCACTTACCATTCTGTGACAGCAACTCACTAATTATCTTTATTAAAATTTACGTTAGATTTCTTGAAATAGATGACGCTCCTTTTGTCACATGTGTCTGCACTTTCTCAATAATTCCTACCTGTGTTGCTTTTTATTTGCTAAGGTCACTGGATGGCTAAATTTTTAAATATTCTTTAATAAAATATATTGTATCTAGGAATTACAGAGACTGTAGTATGCCTCATATGTATTTGTGTGTGTTCACTTGCTTGCTTAGGACAATTCTAATTTATACATGGTAATGGAGTATGTTCCTGGTGGTGAAATGTTTTCACATCTAAGAAAAATCGGAAGGTTCAGGTAAGAATGTTGATATTATTCTTTTAAAAAGGTTTATGTTGCTAATTTGGGAAGAGGGTTTCATAAAATTTGTTACTATTAAAGAAAAAACTCTGAAGGGGTAAGTGCATTTAACATATCCCTCTTTCCATGGACTTAAACTAGTCAGGCACTAAAAAACTTGTAATTATTTCTTACTTTTCAGTAAGTTAATGCAGGCATTTGTGATCTATGCACGATAAAACCTTGGAATTCCTATGCATCTTATCACCAAATTTGATGATAGTTTCTAAAAGTAAAATTTAAAGTCTAAGCTCCATATTGTGGGATACGTTCATCTTGATTTGCATGTGTATTTTAACTGCAAGATTTAAGTTTAAGGAATGAGTCTGTCAATTCTAAAATGTTTGCTGGTGGTTTTTGGTTGGTGGTTGTTTTGTTTTTTCTTGTTACACAGTAAAAGAACCAGTAAAGAGATACTTAATTTGTCTCTCTCTGTCAGTTACATGATTGTTTCAGTATCTTAGCATAGCATTGGGATACTTAATATTCTTTTAATTCTTCACAGTGAACCGCATGCACGATTTTATGCAGCTCAGATAGTGCTAACATTTGAGTACCTCCATTCATTAGACCTCATCTACAGAGATCTAAAGCCTGAAAATCTTTTAATTGATCAGCAAGGATACATCCAGGTATGATATTCTTCATATATTTAGGGAGTGGATTCTTGCCTTACAGTGTCGGGTTAGGTAATTCTAGCAAATGTGTTTAGACTAAATGGTCTGATGCTGGTTGACATGTTAGCATGTATTCATGGAACATTAAAATGTAATGGTTAAAACCATTGGATCTATTTCCTCTGACTAAAATTAAGCATGCATAATGGAGCTGTCTGCAGTTGAGCGAGTTGTCAAGGTTTTCCCCGGGGTCTGTGATGAGAAGTAGGTGATCACATGGCTCTGTTCATCTGACCTATTTTATACGTCTGCCCTAAAACAAGACAACAAGTACCCTAAAATGACTGGTTCTCTTCATTGTCTGTATAAGTAGTTTAGGATAACCAGCTTACATGTCAACACCCACACTATAGTACTTGATTTCAGTCAGATGAATCCCACGCTTGGAGAGTCTTTACCTTCTCAGCACATCTGGAGTAAGAGATGAGTTGAGATCAAATGAGAACTGCAGTGCTGCAAATGACAACTTTGGTTCTACAATAGCCTCTCATGGCACCTCCTCATCTTCCTTCTAACTCTTATGGTTTTGATCTAAATGGCACATGGGAATGTGGTGTACAGCAACAAGCACTCTGCAGTGCTTTGCAGTCCTTGAACTGTAGAAGCTCTTCTTTACTCATTGTGGCACCTTTTGCCATAGCAGAAACTAACAAGAAAATATATAATAAAAATGTTTAGGATAAGTGGAAAGGATTCCTATCTTCAGTTGTTTATACTGTAAAATAATTTTGCATGGTGAGTATAATAACACTGTAGGGAGAAGAGAAATACAAGCTCTATTAATGTGGTTGGGGAGCACCATTAATGTAAAGCCAGGAACAGCTTACTCCAGAACTGGTGACTCTCCATATACAACAGTTTGATTTTGTGATGGTAGGCAAAGTGCAAATGAAAATGGGTCCAGTAATCACTCCTTCCACGTGAGTTTGATTTGCTTCTGAACAGAAAGAGGAGTTCTGTTCATGTGTTGATACTGCAGCTCCAGCTAAATTTTTGATAGAAACTCTGTTCATTTTCTTTTTGAATTTTAAAGCCATTACCATTTGTCCCATGTCTGCAGTGTGTTCTTACATAGACTGATGTGCATTCACAAGCACAGAAATGATACTTTGCTGACTGAAGCAGATCTCTCTAGTCAGCACATCACTCTTTCTGTTCAGTTGCAGCTGGGATTGGTGGTGTTGCTACCAAAAAATGAAACAAAAGCTGCCTTGATAGTTTGGAGTTTGGCTTCTTCAGTTGTGACACTAGAATGACAGAAACATCAGCACAGGTTATTGTATAATTAGCAATGATTATCATTGTGCTACAGTATGCTTTCTCAGGGAATGAGCTGAAAATTATACCAAGAAGGAGGAAGCAAAAGAAACGGATCTCCAAACAAGCACAGACTTGATAGCTTGAAACCGGTACCAGAATTTTGCATGTAACTCCCTGGCTTCTTATGTATTCCACAATACGGTCCAGGAAAAATCACAGAGAGGATGATAGCACATACAGAGTTCTCAAAACTTGCTGCAGAAAACATGACAAGTGGAATGAAGAATTTATGGCCACAAGTACTTGCCATTTGTGAATACAGTTACTGCTGCATTTCCCCCCCCAAGTCTTCACATAAACAAGTTTGACTCTGGTGATGCTTTCAAAGATACTCAGAATCAGAAGTTACTGGAAGACCTCTTTTATGTTTTCTTATTCCCACACTAATTTTACATACAACCTTTATACACTTATGCAATAAATTTCTATATTTACAAGACTTAAGGGTATCTTGACCCTTTTTGTGATTCATTTATTTGTTAACTAAAGGAAAAGATAAATATGTTGTTCGTATTCATGTTCTTTAAACTTTGAGCAGTATAAACAGTCTGATGTGAAAAGTATAAGAAAATTATTAATGTAATTGCAGAATATGTGAAAGATTAGTAAGCCATAGTTCCTACTTATTTTTTAAAATTGTAAATAGAAGCTTGTGTCAGCGGGAAAATATGTATTTTGTGCTACTTTTTAATTTTATGACAAGAAATCCTTTATCTGTCTGAATTAGTAGTATCAGGAGGGCTAGCTACTAAAGGTACAACTGACTATGATAAGCGATTTGAGAAATTTTTCCTCTGTATAAAATAGCTTTCCAAAAATTTTTAAAGTGCTTAATTTTAACTTTCTTTGTAGAAATGCACTTACAGTCAGTTTATTCCTTTTGATGACAGGTCACGGACTTTGGCTTTGCAAAAAGAGTAAAAGGAAGAACTTGGACGTTATGTGGGACTCCAGAATACCTGGCACCTGAAATAATTCTCAGCAAGGTACTTTGTCTTGTTGTTCAGCCATGTATTTGATGCAGTTAAAACTTACTGCCCAATTACTGAACTCAGAGCAATGAACAATTGCTGATACTTGCAAAAATCAAGCCTTGACTAATCAGCTCCTCTTGAATTACACAAAATGCAATTGTTGCATTGGAAATACTTTTTTAGTATACTAAAACTTACTCCAAAGCATGGATTTTCACATAACTGTACAGAACATTCTACGTATGCTTGTGAGGGAAAAGAGGATGAAAAGAATCTCTAATTAGATTATTTAACTGGCACCCTTATCAGAACAGCAGACCTGAGTGATTACATTCTGAAGTGTTAACAGACTAGAACAGGAACTCCAGAGGTAACAAGAACCACGTAATGGATGAATCGGTAATGGTTAAATAACTGATTGCAGTGTGTTTCAGGTTTAAAGCACTTTACTTGAAATGCAACATGACAAACCACTGGTTTTACGCATGAAGTACAAGCAGTCTAAGCTTACTGTTGATCAGCTTGTGACACTAAGTGTTTGAATGTAGAAGAAACATTATTTATCATATGAGCTGTTCAATTGTAGCTCTTCCTGTTTTGCAAAGGAAAAATATCGGTGCAGTTTATGGAACTGCTTATGAGATAAACAATCATAATGCATAATGTTAAATCATGCATTTAGTATGTGGCTTAATTAAACATCCTTTGCAGGTCTTTAAAAGTAAACCAAAAATGCTTTGGTTTGGGGAGAAAATGTTCTTTATTTGCAGCTTTTTTGCCCGTATGCATCTAAAGCAGCAGAAGAAATTGCAGTGCGACTACTGCAAATTCGCCATTGGAGATTTTTCAGGAAAAGCTGCGTCTTTGTGAAAGATCTCAGAGAACACACATAAAATTGATGGGGTCGGTGGGATTTTCTGTCTTTTTTAATATTAAATAGGATTTACTAATGATTTTATGTTCAGGCTTTAAAGATTGGATCACTGTAACAGGTAATTAACTAAACTTTTAAGATCTGGTAGCTAGTTTACTAAATACGAAAATGAATGTTCTGAAATGTGGATAATAAAGCAAAATGATGATGATGGACAATATAGGAAGTGTTGTTATATTTAATGAAATTTCCCTAAGCTTTGAAAGACGTTTCAATCATTTTGTAACAAGATTATTTTGATTTTAAGTAGCAAAATTACTAAATTGTGCCCATTTCTTGTCACTTAGAGGGTTTTGTAAACGTATCACTGAAACTCAGCACAGCAAAGTGTCCAAAATATTTAACTTTCATCACTGTTTCATTGCTGTCACTGTGTTAGGTTTTAAGGATATTGTTGTTGGAATCTTGTGAGCTTCAGTTTGGTTTGAATTAGGTCTGAATTCTGTATTAAACAAGCAATACTGTGTTTGCTTTCTTTGTATTCCATAGATACACGTTGAAAATCTTAAACTGTGTAGTAACAGTGTTATTTCTCATTTTCCCCAGGGTTACAACAAGGCAGTGGATTGGTGGGCATTAGGAGTGTTAATCTATGAAATGGCAGCTGGATATCCCCCGTTCTTTGCAGATCAGCCCATTCAAATTTATGAGAAGATTGTGTCTGGCAAGGTGAGTGAAGGCTCTGTGTATTTCACAAATACAGTTGTTTGTCTTTGCAGAACCTGTTTTCTGTGTGGAGTAGATGCAGAATTTACTGGCTACTATAGACAGTGAGCAATTTGGAAAGAATATGGGAAAAGTTTGTAATGTATACGTCTTAAGTACAGACATTGTTATAGTAATATTAAAAATTAAAGTTCTAAAAATCTGTTCCTTCACATTTATAATGCAAGTTATTAAATTTACAGAAATTGTGGTATTCATATCCTTTTATGCTTGGATTAAAATGATCCAAGAGCAGTTGAAAACTATTTAGCTGTATGTTTAATTTGCCTAGCTATTTTCTTTTCCAGAAATATTTTTGCACCTTGTGAGAAGCTCTGGAGTTTCCATAATTCATAGATTTCTTTACTCCTGTAGTCTTGTAGTTCAAGACACGTCTAATGTTCTGTTCACCTTTCATTGTTATATAAAACTTTTAGAAAGCATTTCCAACTTTTCCCTTTTACTTTTCATTAACATCTCTTAGTGTGCCAGATCACATTTGCATGCTGCTCCTCCTGCCAGCCAGTGTTGTCTCTTCGTGCTTCTTTGTGCTCACTTGATTTGTTATGGTTCTTCTCTTCCTTGTCCCTACATAAACACGTGCTGTGCTGCACCGTACACACTTCTGTAATTCTGATCAAGGTAGCCCTGTGGTACACTGCAGTCACACCAATTCCTGTCTAGGACCTCATTTAAGTCAAGAATGTGGTTGCCCTTTGAAAGGCTGTGATACTGTGTCCCTTCAGCTGTCTCCATGAATATGTGGGAATTCATTTACAAATAAATATTTTAAAAGAAATAATCTTAACATTCAGTTCTCAGGTAGCAGTGTGTTTGCTTTATAACCTTAAGTCTTTCATTTAATCTACCTCGTGCATTTAGTTCTCTACTTTAAAAAAGGAGTTAATATTTCCTTACTTCTCGGCTATCTAGGTATTACATTCATTAAAACCTGTTAATTTCTCATGTACTGTAACACAGCCATACTGACAGGTGAATTGAAGTAGTGTCCTTGATTATCAGATCTTGATTTCACAGCGTGTTTTTATGTTAAATAATTCCATGTTCTGCATTTACATCCTAACTGATCAGCTGAATATAGGGAGTGTCAAACGCTGAGACTGTGGGCATGACGGATACAATTTCTGACTGGTCTGTTTTCCTTTCTTCTTGTCTTCCATCTCAAATGGTGTCAATAGATCTTTTGCTAGTGAAACCCTTTGTAATTACACCCCATAAATAATGTTCAAATACTTCTTAGCCAGGTTTGAATTAATTGTATTGGCAAGTCACTCATGTGCTATGTAACACTTTTGATGATGGTGTATTTAGTTATCAGAAATGTATTACAGTACAGCATAAAATTCCAGATTGAATTTTCATATGATTACTAAATGTCGGGTTATTTCAGAGCATATCTGTATGTTTGTATGCTGTGTATATGCTGTACTGTATCTCCTGTGTTTGTGTGTGTATGTATATATATAATATAATATAATCTAAAAAATTGTTCCTAGAAAATAGTTGAGAATACATTGAGGAGATTGTGTTGTTGAGACACCAAGTTAAATTTAGCTTTTTTATCATTATTACCTTAAATTAAGATTTTTCGTCAGCTCAAACAGATGTAAAAACTTTCAGTTGAAAGCATGTTAGATGCACAAGGTAGCGCTATTGAGAAAGGCTCTGTGAAACAGAAATACATGCGCAACAATAATAATCTCTCTTCATGCATTCCTACTTGATTTGGTTTTAGGTGAAGAATAGAAAATGGCCCCAGTGTTTCCTTCTGTGTGAACGTTGTTTTACTTCACGGTGGGAAGAATCAAATTGATACATTGTTTTTAATGTTGTGGATGTATATTTTTAGGTAAGGTTTCCATCACATTTCAGTTCAGACCTAAAGGATCTTCTAAGAAATTTACTCCAGGTAGATTTGACCAAACGATATGGAAATCTCAAGAATGGTGTAAATGACATAAAGAATCACAAGTGGTTTGCAACTACAGATTGGATTGCCATTTATCAGAGAAAGGTAAGACCCTTCCTGATCAAAACTGTTACGGGTCTTTAAGAAGTTGAAGTAAAATTTCATCATAATGTTGCTTATTTTTGCTTTCCTATGTCTCTCACTTTTAATTAAGCTGAGAAAAAGGGAATAGGTTAACACTGAAGAGTTTATTTTGATTGAATTACGTTTGTTTCTTGTCGGTATTTTGCCCTGGACCTCTGTGTACGTTCATGTTCTCTTAACAGGTGTTGTGCTTAGGTTTATTTCTGGAATATCTCAGCCATCTCCTGCTGCTCTTGCTTTTTATTCAACCCCTGCTATAGTGGCATCTATAAATACTCCTCCACAGCAGAGAGGAATCTGTTTTCCTTTCCAGCTAGTTCCTAGCAGTCAGACTGTGCTTAAATGTGGAGGAGCTCCAGCCAAAGCTAGAGCTTTTATTTTTCTGCTGAAGAAGTATGCTCCCTCTGTCTTACTCTTGCTTTCTGTGACTGGGACAGGATCAGATATGGAGAGTGTCTACTGAGGAGTTTTTGCCTTCTGACACTACACTCCAGTTGGCTGCAGTTCCAGAAGCTGCAGTAGTGGAGAGAGCACTGCTGAATGCTGTTTTCTGGCATTTTTAGGGTGGTTTTCTAGCCCTGCCTGACCAACACGACTTGCAGTGTGGTTTTCAGATAGTCCATGCCCAGTCTGCAGCATGAACTTCAGACTTGCATAAGAAGGAAACCAACAGAGAGAATTGAAAATATGTTCAGACACGAGCAGTCATTAACATATCGGTTTGAGAGGAGCACATTAGTGGCAGCCAGGATGAATAAAGCGGAGCTGGGAGAAGAAACTGGGGAACGGGATGAGGAGGATGACAGTTCAGTCTCAGTTTGTCTTCCAGTAGCTCCAAAGCTCCCTCTCCCCTCAAGGTAAAGTCCAGAGTTATTTAATTGTAGATTAGTGAGTTACTAGAAACGGATTCCCAATAAATTATTTGTTCTGTTAAGTGCAACCTCTGAATTCTTGCTTTTTCATTAGACAACAATAAAAGACTAAAATAACTTCATTGGTGTTGTCCCGGAAGACTCAGGTGGAGAAATACTTTTGTGTCTAGATAGTGGTAAAAAGGATGGAGTCCAGCGATAACATTTCAAGGAACTGGTTTACATTGTTGAAATGCTAACAGTCTTGATTATAAGGCGTGAACTTGCTGCTGGAACAGCAGTATTTTAAAGGCCAAGCCTAAACACTAACAGTAGTTTCTAAAAAGAAACTGGTGGTTTGGCTACACAAACTGACAGTACTGTTGTTGTAGTATTCACTAACGTATTAATTACTAGAAGATGGGGTACAATTAACACATCTTGTATTCTTTCTATTAAATATAGATGTTTTAAGAGAAGATTCCCCATTGCAGAATTGTAATTATCTGTTCTTTGCTTTCTGAATGCCTGTTTATGAGGCAGTTTTGTATGCACTGATTTTCGTTCATGTTTTTAATAGTGTGCTAAATATTCTTAGCATTGCTAGTGCACTGCTGCAGAGAATTACTTTCATAGAAACAATATTTCAAAATGTTCGGTCAGAATAGCTATTAATAGTTTCAAAGGATTGTGAAAACTGATGCTGAATAAGTTCGAAGCTTCTAATCATAAGGAATAAAGGCTGTAATTCTAAGGGTCTGAAACAACAGCATGGATTTGTAATATCATGTAAGCAGTCACAGAAATACAGCAATAAACTTTGGGTTTATAACAACTTTTCACAGCGGCTGTTACCACAGCATGTCTTTTCCTGAATAAACATAGTGTACCGTGGCGGCTAATGCGATATGGATAATTTGTTATGCTGCAGTCATAAGTGAGCCAGTCGATTACTTAATATTTCAGATAAGATCAAGTCTTGTTTTCTTTATGTGTTTATTAAAATGCTGCTTGATAATATGGTTGTGCTTAGGGCCAAACAGGTATTTCTACTATAAACCCGTGTTACCTCCTGCAGTCTCTTTTGCGATTTCCTTAGTGAAGGAAAAAGTCTGAGGCATCTCATTTGAACATGTTAGAGAATTCCAGTAGTAAATAAGATATTTTTTGTACTTTGAGCTTTGTTGTAAGAAAGTAATAGAAAATCAATTTGAGAAGACACAGAGATAGAATTCGAGTAATGGTAAATGTGTGGCTTTGCAGGCTAGGTAGGTACACAGAGTGTTTATTCTCTCGTGATAAATCACCTAAACATGTATTTCCACACACTCAGTCGCCCCCTGCCATCAGTGATCTGATACCTGGGGCACTGAGCAGTTCTGTGGTGGCACTGCATGATCTGATCCCCTGCCTCAGCTGGAGCCAGGCCTGCCCCGCTCCCCACCATGCTACCTCTGGCACACGTACTCCTTGGGATGTCCCAGAGAGGGATACTTCCCTGATTACTTTGCATTTTCAGGCTTAAATTTGCATCTCCTCAATAATTTTGCTATAATTTTGCTTACCATAAAGGTGGATAAATCATACACCTGTCAAATGAGAGAGGAATGCAGTACTGATGGTGGTGCCTCCAGCTCCAGTTTGTCCTAGACCTGTTTCAGTAGAGTCTCTCTCCTTCTCCCTGATTCTTTATCATCCATTTCTCACTATTGTCTCCTAGCAATCCCAAACCCTGCTTATTCCTTCTTTTCAGCATGCAGTTGATTTTAAAATTTAGGTTCTTTTAAAAAGTAATTAAGCTTAAATGTGAACTTTATGAAGTGTGATAAACTAGGATTAAGATTTGAGTTAATATTTGCTGAGTGAAGGTGGAATTCAGTGGTCAGTTCTCTAAATTAGCATTTCAAGTGTCTGCAAGTTGGGAACAAGTCTTTTTTTCATTCCTCCCCCCCAACTGTGTAGGGGTTAAATGCAGGTATGTCCCTGTGCAAACCTGTATCTTCATTCAGGTTTAACTTTCAAGATAAGTAGAGGCTGAAGTACACTAATTGGAACAGAAAGATTAAGACTGTTAAGTTGTAGCCAGACCCAAAGATTTTGTTTTTAAGGTCAACCTCAAAAAGCTGCAGGTTCCCTTAGCTTGAAGAAGCAGGAGTTAAGAGGGTCATGAAAAAGAACTGGTTCCAGTACCTGAGTGTGAATGGCTTGCTACCATACAGTTGACATGAGATGCACTGAATCTCAAGGCTGAGCAATATGGATTTAAGAGGATGCACAGCCAGTCTTTATCAGAAGGGGCTTTCCATCGTTAATGAGAACTGTGCTGGCTTTCTGTAAAATCTTCTAGTGATCCCTTCAAGTCATTGCTTGTCTCTCAGCTCTGGCCTTTTGAGAAGGCTTTCACTTCTCAATTACAGTTAGGTCCTAAGAGGAACTTTGTAGGAGATGCAGAACAAATGGTTTTAAACTTGTATCAGGTTAGTTTTTATTTGGACATAGAAGATTTTTGGTACGAGGAGGAGAGGATTTCCAAACAGCCCTGAGATCTCTGAGTGGTGTTGATGGCAGTCAGTCTGCTTTTCTGCACCATGGCCATGCGACTGTTAAATGCAACCCTTGCTGCAGGTGATGAGCTGAGGGAGCAGGATCTTTTCTGCAAGAAGAAAACTAAATTTTGCTTTGAAGTGGAAATAATTTTTGATTTATATTTGTCATCACAGTGTTAAATCTAAAGGTATTGGGCAGATAACATTTCATGTGCCTTTTTTTTTTCTTTTTCCCTCAAACACAGGTAGAAGCTCCGTTCATACCAAAGTGCAGAGGCCCTGGAGATACCAGCAACTTTGATGACTATGAAGAAGAAGATATTCGTGCGTCTCTAACAGAAAAATGTGCAAAAGAATTTGCTGATTTTTAGTAGGAGTAAGAGGACAAGATGACATCAGGGCTCACATTGGGATCTTTGCACTCTGTTAACAGATGAGGTGGAGCTGAGACCATCATATGTCAAAACAGTTACCTAGTTACTTCATTCCACAAAGCTGACTGAGGTCTTTATTGCCATCTTCCATGTGTGCAGTTTGCACCAACCCTTCTAACTAGGCACAATTAAGCAAGCACTGTTTGTGCAGTAACACAGAATAATAGACCACTTTCCTACTTAACTTTGGTTTCTGTCGTTCTTTGTTTCTGTGTATTGTTCATTTCCCCCCTTTAAAATGAAGTAGTTTTTTACCCAAGAATGCTCCATTTTATTTTGAATAATGTATTATTTGTGTGAGTGAAATGGAAGGTGTTGCGGCTAGTGTGATTTAGACTGAAGTGAAAGATAAATGTTGCTTCTAGTCTGTGCCAGCCAATAATTCTTGTCTGTCTTGTGTCTGATGCTACAATTTATAATAATTTTTTAGTAGCTCAGACTGAACCTAGCCAACATTTTTAGCATTTTTGAAGGTAGTATTTATCGCCATATAAATGTCTGCTAAATTAACTTAAAAACATTTCTTCCTGGAGGCTGACCAAAATTCAGTAGAATCAATTGGATGGCTTAAGTAGGGGACAGTAGCTAGACCCCGTGCCTTGGTTTTCTACATCCCTGCAGTTTTCGTCACTGCCTCCTTCCTTTATATTTCCCACCTGGGCAGTAAGTAAATTGCCATAACCAGACTGTACCATGGAGAGCTTACGGTCTTGTGAGAGGGAGTAATTCCACCTGGTCTGGATTTTGGACCTGATTGAACCAAGTCGACTTACCAGCATTTCAGTTGGCGGGTATGAAATGGCGTTTTTAAGAAAATGAACCCTAAACTCTTAAAGGAAGTTTTGGTCAGTATTGTAGAGAATATGATTCATTTTGATTCACCTTTTTTATTTTTTTTTTTTTTTATTTAAAGCCATTATTTTGGCTCCCAAAGTAAAGTATTCCTTGTTTTGAGCCTTTTTTTGATTAAAAAGGGCATCCATTAAAATAAAAACCACCGCACCACAAAAAGCAAAATGCGCTCTGCCATTAGCTGTGAAAAACAAACGGTTTAGCAAATGCAAAATGTTCTAGATGCATCGCTGGATGAACACGGTTATTTTTTGTTAGCTGTTATTAAGAGGTTATTGCCAAGTTTTTATTCTGGTATACTATATTAGTAAACTGAGGATGGAGTACTGCTACAATCATTTTCTTTTTAATTACAGCACTTCATTCACGAAGAAAAGAGACAAAGTTTAAAAACTGCAACAGCTGGGTTTATTTTAGTAGCGTTGTGTCTTCATTTCTAACCTACTTTCTTTCAATCAAACAGAATGTATGGTCACACAGATACAAGTATTTGGGCTTAATTATGTTTTGTATACTCTCACCAACTGACTTAAAAGATACTGCTACCATGTGCTAGCTTTGGGCACTTTTACACATTTATTTCAATGTTAATAATCAGTGGCTCAGCACTTTTTTTGGGGGTTGCTTTTAAACTTATTCATAGTAGTTTTATTTGTACACTTGATTCTGGCTGTCTCAGTGACCTGTCTTAGAACAGCACATCTAAACAGTTTAAACTAGACTCTTATTTTATGATAAATTTACATGCATACAAGGATGAATTGTTTTTAAAAAAATGAGCTATATTGATACATAGCCATTGTATTTGTTTGAGTGCCAGTGCAAATAAGCCACTGGCGTTCCTTCCTTTTAATCTGTATGACACTCCTTTAAGAAAAGCCTTTGTAGACGTTTTACAGAAGAGTATGAGACGTACCATCCGACATTCTGTGTGTTTAGGTTGTTGAGCATTTTTGCACAACGTCATTAGGAGGCTGACACTGAATGCAGTCTTTGTCCACCCATATTTACATATGTGCAAGAAAAGTATAAGATACTTTGCTGTAGCAAATTTTATGTAACAAAGATATATCATCACATTAATAAATTTAAAGAAATCCTTTGTATGAAAATGTTAAAATCTTTTGTATTTCATTTAGACCAAGGACATGCTGCTGTATGCTAGCTGTATGCGATAAATTCTACAGTAACTTTGTTGTCGTTTATGAACTTTAAAAGATTTTAATAAATGTTGGAGATCACAATTTGATTCTGTTATGATTTTAATTTTTAATCATTACATTTATAATTCTAGTAAGGTTCAGAGATTTTTCTGTTTTGTAAAATACTGTAATCATTCATCTTGCGTGTACAGTAAGACAAAAGTCTAGGAAATTGGTTCTGACATGTCTGTCTGATACCCAGATTAAATTCTACGTGGGCATAAGTGGAAAAGTCATCTTAATGCCATGATATTATGCTATTTTTTAATTTTATGAAAATCCTGTTAGAAAGTAAAATACTTTTCCAATATGGCATAATAGACTTCAGTATGGAAATGAGATTCTATTTTGGAAAAGGAGGGGAAGTGTGCAATTTCCAAGGCATTAGCGAGTACATTTGACAATGTGAGTATTATACAACCCTCATTTAAACACAGTCATAAAATATAACTACAGGATATTATGTTATCTGTATTTAATTTGAAAAATCCTTTTCACAATATGGAAAAATTGTATATCTATGACAGTAGAAGCTTGTTAATTTTACACATTTGAGGAATTAAGTGTTGAACTATATGGTATATTTTAATTGTACTCTAGTTGTATGTAACTTTCATTTCCAACATAAAGGATTGTATCTCATTAAGTAAACTGCTTTTTTTATTATCTTGTCAGTTGCATTAAAACCCTTATTTTTAAATCCTTTAAAGTATTTTACTAATTTTTGCAAATAATTAGATGTTTTTAAGTGCTGCAATAGTGTGCAATATAGTAAACATTTATATACAGAAGTGCAAATTAAATTATGTACAACACTCGTGCTGCTTCTTTGTGAATCAGAATGTTGAGTGATGAGAGTCGTTGCATCTCCCTACACACTGCAAACGGCTTGAGAGGAGAGGGAAGGGTTGTGAAACGTACTGCACGTGTTAGTTGGGACCCATGAAGCTTTACAGTGACTAGGGTGTGTTGAGGAGATGGCCTGGAGAACATTAAAGGCACCATGAGAAGTCAGGGAGCTGGACTTCTCGGACAAAGGCGAGCGAGGTGATCGATAGCTGCAATTTTGTTTGTCTTCGTCTTTCCACATTCAGATTGGACGCTTCTTACTAAAGATAATTGCCTGCTTTTGAACTGCCTGCAGATCCCGCTGTACAAACTTCGTGCTGTGTCTCGTGCTGTGAAACGGCTGAGAGAAGTAAAGACTCTTCATGGTCTTGGCATTGTCTGTCTTGAGGCTTTTTCTGCAAGTGTATGGAGAGGCTGCTCTCTGGTACCTGCTCTCTGTAGCGCAGCTCTTCCTCTTCCTGCGCTCTGAGCAGAGCTTCAGCCTCTGCTGCTGTACGCTTGCTGTCTGTGGGTTTGTGTTTTTCTTGGTTTCATAGTACAAATGCTATATTGCATTTTAAAGACCTTTTACTTTTTCTAAGGCTGAGCTAAGAAACTGCGAAAAGATTGTCATCTTGTTTTACTACAGCTCCCATGCAAGCATGGTGTGTCGAGCAGATTTGAAGGTGTCATTCAAGTCTGTTGTTCTGATTTGCTGTGTGTAAGGAGGACTTTTCCCAGATAAGAATTTGGAACCATTCTGCAAGAAACTGGTAAAAAGACGATTCTGTTCTTCAGCTGGGGTGTGTGTAGCTGGTCTGGATGTGTCTGACAAAACAGCAAAATTAAAGAAAGTTGTATGACCACCACAGTATTACAAGTGTGGGTCTTGCACACTTTTTTAAAATGTTTTTAATTGACAGCTTGAGGAATCAACTGATTTAAGGCCTCTGACAGAAGGTAAAATGTGAGTGTCCAAGGTCAGGCAGGGCAGTGATCACTTCCAGTAAAAGGGTTGGAGCTCCACAAGGGTCTTTAAGTGTTGTAAATATTTGTCATCTTAAATAGGAATTGCGTAGTGTTGGGTTTTTTAGAAGGATAAGACGATTATCTTGGGGCAAGATAGGGTGTCAAGATAGCTTCTCTTCCTAACTTTTGAATTTGATGGTGGATAAAAGTTTGAATTAATCGGAGGTCTTAGTTGCATTTTGACCTTTTGTTGGGTTTTGGTTGGTTGGTTGTTTCGGGGTGGAGTGTTTTTGTATGCTATAAAAAGGGATGCCTGAAGGAAACTTCCATATGTTGAAGATGTAGTTTATGCTTATAATACACTACTACAAAACATTCCTACCTCAGTGGGATAACAGCAGCTTGAGTTTTCCATTAAATCATTGGGATGAGTTCCCAACAGTCCAATGCTAGTAAAATTTCCTTTAGAATCTTCACAGTCTGCCGGTCCTGTTCCCTCCCTCCCTCAGACAATCAGATAGAAATGTCTTTGCAAAAATGCACTTCTAAAAATTGTATTTATGTGGCTCTTTGCTTTAAATTTTAAAAGCAACATGGTTTGGGTGTTTGTTTGCATTAGCTCATGGTCAGTGAAGCGTGTAAGAAAGACTCAGTGATGAATTTGCATCTTCCTCATTAAGCTTACAAGATTGAGATTTTGATAGACTACACAGTAGCAGTCTCATAGCTAACTGCAAATTCTGCTCTTTGTGTTGAGAAGCAGCCTGTCTGAGGATGAGGCATCGTTGCAGAGGTCAAGACACAGAAAACACTTTGCCCAACATGTGGATGTGGTTGCAGCACAAAAGCTCTTTAGGTTGGAAAGATTGTTTGGTTGGGAGGAGTTCAAGGACGAAGGTCGGTGCTGTTCCTGTACATACGCAGCCTCAGAAACAGATGTTTTCCTGTGCTGGGAGGTAGAGGTCACAGGCTTCTTCCTTTGCCTTTGCTTCCAAGATGCTGTGGGGGATTGGAAAGGACACAGCTGTGGCTATTTTGACACAAATGAAGCAAGGTCTCAGCAGCCTGGCGTGTCGTGCCGTACATCCTGAGTGTGTCCAGTCAGTTCCAGGAAGAAATACTAGTGATGAGGGCAATAAAGAGAATACTGGAGTGCTGGAAAGGCTTGACTAATGTTCTGGAATTCTTCCACCGCCAAGATAATTTGATTAAATAAAAAGAAAATCCAGCATCACTTCATTTACGTTTAGTGGTTTGGTCTACAAAGCAATATCACAAGAACCATCTTCTGGAAGTACTGTTCTTTATTATGTATATTGCTACTTTGTATATTTAGGTATCTTAAGTAATATTTCAACAATGTGAATGCTTGATTGGGAATTCCTTTCAATTTCTTCTATCTTTTCTACCATCTTTCTACTTGACGTTTGCATAAAATTGGTATCTCAGTGCCAGGGCTCCATTAATGGTAGGTAACACCTTGATTGAGTAAAACAATGTAATTTGCCTATCTCACAGGTGTGTTAATTGAGGTTAAGCAATCAGTATTTGGTTATTTCATAAGTACCCAGAATTTGTAAAACAATCTCATTTTCAACTGCCACCCTAAAGAATTTATAACCCCTGTAAATACATGATCTTTATTTCCCTTTATTCTGTTACCATATATATCAGGAATTTGGCATCTGGAAGGCTTGCTTACTGATTGGAAAAACTAAGAGAGAAGCTGAGCAGGGAGCCTTAGAAATACGCTGTACCACAAACAAGATCACGGTGCCAGAATCAGTCTAAGGGCTGTACAATATAACGTGTGTGGTGCAGTGATACGGTTTGGTATCTGTGATTTG
>NW_010165563.1:0-8013 GCF_000695765.1 Mesitornis unicolor | reverse complement strand
AGGGACGTGGCTCCAGCGGGAATCCACATCAGAGAGCCACCCCCCATGGCCAAAGTACCCATAGCTTGTTCATTCTGGAAGGGAATTTCAGAATGGGACGGGCTCGGCTGCAAGGTACATTTCCTGCCAAGAGAAGTATTGCGGTGAATGCTGGGGGGGAAATAAATCCCTGAAGTCTCTTAAATGAGTTGGTCTGGTTTCTAAAGCCATGCACAGAAACCTTAAATATCAACACAAATGCTCTTTTACTTGGGATTTGTACAACCCAAAGCTATGCTTTTGGGTGTTCCTAGTATTATGTCTACAGTTGTTAAACTGATCTTAGTCCTACAACTGCTTGTTGACAAAAAACTCAACTCACACTTTTCTTGAACTGTTTTTATGTTCCAGATTACTACAAAACGTGTAAACTAAAATGAATCCCAATTTCCACCTTCACCCAGCTTCTCTGTAACAAGATGTTCGCGCTGCCTTCACTTGCCAGCAGATGGCACGGTTATATGGCGTGGAACAGCGTGCGTAAGAAATACCGGCTGCAGAATATAGCAAGGACAGGAGACCTGTAAAATATTTCAGAGCATTAAATAAGCATAAATTAATTAAGGGAAGATTTCGCCTGTACCAGTCTGTCTTAGAAGATCTTGCCTTTAAATCCTTTTAATTTTTAATATTTGCAATAATTTTTTACTGGTTTCATTTTAGTATCACCAAAAATAGGAGTTTCTGACAGTAATTTGGACAAAAGCTTTTTTTTTTATAGTATGTATTATTGCACAAGCTGTATGAAAATTCCACTAAAAACTCCTGACTGATAAATCCTGGCTTTGTTAGACACTGGAGTCAGGGGAGCTGTTTTAATAGCGCACAATTGCATTTCTGTATTATGTGCACTTGAAAGTTCAGAAATACACTGCTTTTAACCAAAGGTTTTCACAAATAAAAATAAAATCGAAAAGTGCTTCTAAGCTGGTTGACTAAATATATAGTATTTGTAGTAGAGAGGATATACATATTTTAGGGTTGAATGCTGATCAAATTTAGATGTAGCTCTGCTAACATAATGTTTACAGGCAAAAACCCATAAACATCAATGTTCTGAATTTTGAGACCACCAGAGCAGCTGGAAAGTGAGTGAAGTTACAGCAAACTGGCAATTATATCAGAACTGCAATGTGTTAAGAAGATGCCAGTGTTTAGCAGGACATAGGTGCTTTACAGATCCTGCAAATCCAGATGTTTCTGAAGCTGGCTGAAACTGTCTGCACTGGCCCACTCTGCCTCCCCACTGGATGTCTGGTGGAACAACTTCACCACCCTAGAAACTCACTGAGTGATCCCACCTGAACACCTCTGAAATACGATCCTTCCTCAAAATGGCTATAGTTAGCAAAGGTAGGCACCCTTCAAGACCTTGCTGCTGTCCAAGGGTTGTGCAGACCTCAGTACATGCTCAGAATATTTTTTAGTAGAAAACCATAAAGGAATGGACTGGTTCAGCTGCATTCCTGATACCAAGGTGGGTTTGCAACTGAGCTTCTGCTCTTCTTTTCTTTGTTGAGTGTATACGTAGTCCCGAATCCTACCGACCTTGGCTTCTATGAAAACCTAATGATGGGAAGGTGATGTAAGAATGTTACAGCAGGGCTTTTAAGGAGAAATCCACGACACCCCAGAAAGTCTGAGTAGGATTGAGCAGAAACTTTCAAGAGCAGGTTTGGAGAAGGCTCCTAATATCCCCACATTGAAAACAGGGGAGAGCTCAGTCCAACCACATTGAAACATATTACTGATTGCTGCTGTCAGGTGGCAACTGAGGAAAACAGACATTAGTCTTCTCTATGGTAAAAATAATCTTTAAGTTAGGATCGTAGAAATGGAGGAGTTGTTTGGGGTTGTCCCTGCAGAAAATATTTTCCAGCTTGTGGATTAGGTGTCTATGACAGATGTTCCTTTGGTCTGAGTGCGGGTCTCCTCTGTCTTTCGAGAAGGCGTTGTGTGACTGCCGCACAGGCTCGGAGGTGTGCTGGCTTCCAAGGGGCCTGTACTGCGCCCAGTTCCCAGGTACGATGTCCAGGCAAATAAAAGCTCATACGGGAGGCTGGTGAGGTATCAGAAGTCAACTTTACAGCCAGGAGTGTCTTGTTATTAAGAATATGGCAGCCTTACCCCTGTAAGCACTGTCTGAAGAATAAGGAGGAGGAGGAGCAGAAGTGTACAGCGACAACCCAGAGACTGCTGCAGGAGAAAGCTGCCTGGGGGGACTCAGGTTCCTGTCCCCGGCAGCAAAAGCACCTGTGAATCCCTCTGTCACTGCTAGTCACCAAGTGGGTCACTGGGCAACCAAGGCATCAAAATTGAGCTTTTGATGGTTTTTCAGTGACAGGCAGGTTCTTAATTCCTGGGGAAAAAAAAGCTTCCTAGTAAAGTATGAAAAAATCTACCACTAATTTCTTAACATAGTGTTTGAAATATAGTTGAGATTTCTGCTTGTGTTCTATGGACATTTTTCTATCTGTAACTGTATTTTTCTATGCTTGCATGTATCAGCATGTTGTGCTTTTTGCCTCACGTTATACAACCAAAGTGCTACCTTTCAGATTTCTCATAGATTTAACAGCTGTTTCACTGAGATGGCTGAGCCATATTTATATAAAATATATTTTAGGCTAGATTCTGCTTTACAATTTTGGTATTTCATATGAATATTTTCTTATAAGCTTCTCGCTATGTTATCACAAGCTAGGCAAATATGTGGCAGGTACTACTGCTAGCATGGACAGAATGAGTTATGTTTTATACAATGATTTTTTTTTTAGATGAAGTTTAAGCTTTAAAATAACAAAGGCTGAAGTCTGGACAGTATCTTTATTAAACATGAGCAACTACCAGAATAAGAAGGAGCACAACAAAATAAGTAGGGCAGGAAATTCTCAGTGAAGCGGACGTAATTCACGTGCAGGAAGATTTATTTAAGCAATTCAGTCTTGGAAACCAGAGGAGACAAAAGCAGAAAGGTACCACTGGCCTTGCATTGCAGTCAGCTGCTGTGCACATTCATTTTCAGCCTGGTGTGAAGAGGGTGCAACTCTAGTCATCTTATTGCAGATTCATATTATTACTAAAAAAAAAGGTTGGATAACGCTTACTGTGTGAAAAGGACCTCAGCATACTAAAGCAGAGATTTAAGGGGCTCCCCATCAGGACAAAACAGAGGGTCTTTGCCATTAATTACTGCCTTGTCAGTGAATTTTGAGCAGTGCTCCTCCCCTCCAGGCTTGCAGCAAGGGAGCTGTGCTGCTGATTCGGCACTGTGCGCCTGCAGAGCTCTTAACCCATGCGTTGATCCTGAAACCCAGAGCTTTTACAAAACTTTTTGTACATCTGTGGACCCTCTTTTTTACCTTGTAAGAGTGCACCCAGGTAACTGCATGGAATATAAACTGGGGCTTGACTGGCCCTTGTGCTCTGACCTAGTACTTAAACACGCACGTCAATTTAATTGCCTTAGAGATGAGTGCCAGGTTGCTGTCACTCTGCTGTATTTTTGCCAAAGGGTTTCTGCCTTCCTTCCCTCCCTACTTGTTTTATACCAATGCTCCCTTTGGCCTTTCCTCTAGGTTTTATGCAGAACTTCAGAGCAACATGACAATGCTCAGCCATGCAGAAAACCCTGACAGGTAAGAAGGGACTGTGAAGAAGACACGGGATGGCTTTTGGATGACCTTCCTGGCCAACGCAGAAAGCAAAGAGAGGCGCTACCTTGCTGGGAACTGTCTCTCATTCCTCTATGTGATGCTGAAGCAGGGAAGCGAGAGCAGGATGATGGGTATTAAGCTGTCAATGTTATGGAGCAAGGTAAGTGGCAAAACTCCATTCAAGCAAACTAGAAAGAACGTGGACTGAGTGGAAAAGACCTTACCTGAGGAAAGAGAGTTTTCTGAGAGTAGTGTAGGAAAGGTGCAACCTGGACCAGTAACAGGAATTTTGCCTCTGGGCATACAGTAATTGCCAGAGACTGTGGAAAAGACTCTGAGGTACTTACCAATCTAAAAGCATGTGTGCCTTATGGGTGTGATAAAAGACCTCCATAAAAAATGCTAAAAGCTCCAGTGTGGAGCTAGGGGCTATTCAGAGCAGACTGGCAAGATAGAAGGTACTGCTGAGACCCTGCTGCACCCCAGAGTACAGCTCCAAATGTCTGCTTCTGGAAGGGAAATGTACACAAGGAGGAAACGGGAAGGAGTTCAGGCAATGCAAAGCTTATTACAGAGGCTGAAAGGGCTGTGGCCATTCAGACAGCTGAGTCTATATAAGCAAGTGAATACCAAAGAAACAGAGAAGCCAACTATTAAACTAAGCAGTATTACTACAGGAACAAATAGGCATGAACTGTTCATGTATTTTCCTAGCTGTATATTAAAAGTTTTTAACCACCAGTAAAGGGGAGCTTGGCACAGGCTTTCTGACTGGTGGAGAGGGGTGGGATTCCTTATGGGCTTGAAAACAGCATGAGATGTGGGGGTGGTTGTGTCAGGGTTTGCCCGTGATGGCAGGAGATCAAACTGGCCTGGAAGGTCCCTTGCTAGGAAGGAAATTATGCAAAAGGAATTTTTAGACTACGATTATTTATAGACTGGAAATAGCTATAAATTCACTTTGGGTGGCAAGCAGTCGTCTTAAACCTGTGTCACTTCCACATCTGTGACAAGAGTTTCTCAAAAGCAGACTGTGTACCCTGTCCATTTCCCCTGCTGCCAGTGCTGCACATTAAGAGAGGCTGATGATTTTTTGGCCGCTCATCACGTTTGGATGAAATCTCTCAGCATTTTGGCTATCTTTGGTTTACTTTTTTCCTCTCGGTGAGCAGCATTTTTAATCTGACCGCCAGGAACCATAAATGGTCAGCGCCAGTCCCGAAATGTCTCCCCGAACACCGAGAGGAAAAGCATAGCACCTCCCGCGCTTATTCCACGCTATCGTTCCGCCAGCACCGACAGGCGTCTGCTTTGCCAGCCCCGCCCCTGGCTCCTCAGCGCCGGTGCCCGTGAGGCGAAGGGGCGCCGGTGGCCGAGGCGGTGCCAACCCTGAGGGGGCGCTGCCGGGCGCGCCCCTGCGGGACTTCATTTCCCAGAAGCCCCCGCGGCTGCCAGGCCGGCGGCGATTGGCGGGCCGGGGCACGGGCCCCGCCGACCTTTACTGCCGCCTGGCGTCCGGGGCTGTTGAGGGGCAGTCGGTCCCGCGGAGGGCAGGGAGCGCTTGCCTTTGTGCCCGGGGGCGACTCCCAAACCTGCGGTCGTTGTTGACAAAGAAATAGGTATTATATACAATAAATCCATTCAAATGTGTGTAAGACTGGTTTACACAAAGGAGTTTCCCTCAAGGTGAAACCGCGAAAGTCCTTTATTGTTTTCTCGCTTAACTTTCCCTATGAGTACATTTAGCTGGAGCATAGGAGGTTCAATCTGAACATGAGGAAAAACTTTTTTTACTGTAAGGGGTACAGAGCATGGCCCAGGCTGCCCAGAGAGGTTGTGGAGTCTCCTTCTCTGCAGACATTCAAAACCCGCCTGGACGTGTTCCTGTGTGACCTGGTCTGGTGATCCTGCTCTGGCAGGGGTTGGACTGGATGAGCTTTCGAGGTCCCTTCCAGCTCCTAATATTCTGTGATTCTGTGTGATTTAACCATGTTTTTAACCAGGACACTGAAATAAGAAAGGTTTAAAGGGCTTTATTTTGCTCTGGTGGAGCTGAAATTCAGTGCCCACTGCACAGCCGAAAGGGTGCTATGCTTTCCTTTGCCACACACACAATACATTTTGTCTTCATGCACTGCTGACACTTAGAGAGAATTTAAAAAATTACATATTTTCATTAGAAAACTGCTATTTTCCAATACTCAGAAAACAGGGTCAATGGATGTCCGATAACTACACTGACTTCTGCCTGTTTCTCCTTGTGTAACAGCAGAAGATCATGAACAGGCAGGGGTGACCCCTTCACCTGGATCCACCACCTCTGGTCTCGCTTTGTTCCCTACATGGCCTGGAAACATTTTTTTCTAGAAGTGGGATGCAAATAGTCAAACAAAAGTCTAATTCACTTTCCTCCTTTGTCACCCTCCAGACATAATCTCATTTTAATTAAATTACCTTACCTCAATGAATGAAAATACAAACCACAGATCATATTCCACGTTAAATTTTTCCACAGCCTATTTTCTTAAAATTCCTCTCTCTGCTATTCAAGGTCTTTTAGGCAGAACGCATGTGCTGTGTGAGCCTCACTTCAGGTACTCTAAGGATTAATTGAAGAACATGATGGAAGGAAGGGGAGAGTGTGAGTAAAATAGCTGTTTTATATTTGTATCCTCAAATGTCACTTCATTACCAAAGTTAGAAACCAGCTGATGCAGAACACTCATTATGGCCTCATTTAGAATGCTTATTTCTTGAGAGACAAAAAAGAATTGCCTTGTGTGGCTTACTTGTCCGACACAAATATGTCACATTTTACAGTGTGCTTTGGGATGAAAAGTAGAGGGTTTTCTTTAGGGTGCAGTACATTTAATACTCTTTAACTTGTTTATCTGCATTTATGTAAAAGCCAAGGCAGTGAAGACTCCCACTGCTCTCCGTTCTCAACACTCCTATCAATACTCAAGTCATATTATTTGCAGTTTTTGCAAGCTTTGGTGATTTATTTGGCAGCATGCGACTCAGGCAAATTCAAACAGTCGAGGAAGTCACATCTACAGTTGCTTGCACAAACGTGCACTTTTCCCGCGATTTTAGTGCTTGTACCATGTCTGGGTAGCAGTTAGGGGACTTGGGTCTCTGTTCACCAGTGCATCCAGGATGCAGTGAGCTGCAGACAGATGCATGGTGCCTGGGCCAGTCCCCATGCCCACTCTGTGGGCCAGCAGGCTCTGTCTGTAAGTACCACTGGGGTACTCATGTCACCGAGCCACGACTGGCTCTGCAGAATTTGGGCTGAAGTCACCAGCTGGTTCTGTACAAATGCTCCGGTAGCTTGTGACAGCCTCCTTGCCTCACAGTGAACAGCAAGGGTGTGATTTGAGTGCTTTGACTCAGAAGGAAATTCTGCAAGTAAAACATCCCACAAATTTGTACTAACCCAGGCTGTTAAGGATGGTCGAAAGGTCACAGCATCGGAGTTGTGGTTGGGATGTAGGCCAGGTGCTGAGGAGAAGTCTGCGAAGCTCGTGTGTGGTGAAGGCAGGGTATGCTGGTTTGTTGGTATTGTTTGCTTGACTTCCCTAGTGCTGACAGTGTGTCATCCATGTAACACCTCTATGCCATTAGAAAACAACATGAATCAAGGGAAATTTGGAAGAATAAATTAAAAATTAGTGTAATAAAGAAAAAAAAGTGCAGTTGCTGGAGAAACTTGCCAACACTTGTATTAATCTATGCGGATGAGGTTTTATTGCCAGCAGGCCAGATTTGGTCATGTGTAGGTATTTGCACCTTACTGTACAGCAGCTCCTGTGGGTGA
Organism: Mesitornis unicolor; assembly: GCF_000695765.1. NCBI lineage: Eukaryota > Metazoa > Chordata > Aves > Mesitornithiformes > Mesitornithidae > Mesitornis > Mesitornis unicolor. Next base: position 498 of record NW_010165563.1, on the reverse strand, counting down.
GTCTCCTTGTGAGGTAAGGTATGGTTCTTACATGAGTTGGATTCATAGTTGTCCCCGGGCATCGCTGTCTCAATCTCCTCTGTCCCCGTGGTCCCGGCAGTGGCACGGTGGTGGCAGTAGCAGAGTGCTGGTGGCACAGTTGTGCTGTCCTTAGTCACTCCTCTTTCCAAACACCCTGAGCCTGCGATGCTCCAGTGACAAAGAAAGCCAAATGCTTGCTATTCACTTGTGAGCTGACAAACTCATTCTAGAAAGGAGTTTTGTGTAACTTTATAGATTTTCCGAGATCTGGCTGTTACTATGTTACTATTTCCCACCTTGTGTAAAATTTCCTCAGCTCAGTACTGCATCCTTCAAAAAACACCTGTGGATTTTTCCCCCCTTTCCCCCCACGCGTAGCGTTACTCCCTACACCCCGCTTGGCAGGAGGAGTAGAAACGTTTACAAGGGGGTCCCAAAAAACTCGGGTCATGAATCTTGTACTGGGAGCTCCTCTCC
>NW_010165562.1:0-30414 GCF_000695765.1 Mesitornis unicolor | reverse complement strand
ATGACTTTTTGAAATGTAAGCAAATTATTATGGAGGAAGAGGCCGATTGTTGAAATGGGCAATGTAACAGCAGGATTTTGCAATAAAGTTCCCGTTTGCTTTTCCAGTGCATTGCCAGCTTTCTATTGGAAAAAATCTCCTTAGCGTGTTCTTGGGCCTAGAACTGCAATAAATTTTCCCCTCAAGTATCCACTGTTTAACTCAAACCTTACATAAGCACCAAAGAGCCACAGCTGCGCTGTTCAGGGCCCAAAATGTGGTTTAGGGGTCAGGAGAAACCATGCAGGGCCCATCTGGGTGTCATCTTGGAGCTGTTCCTCTCCTGAAGTAATGGTACCACTGGTGACGTTGCAGTTTTATCCCTTTCTTTAGGTACACATCGCTGTTTCAGGAGATTTTGTATTTTCTCACTCTGTATACTTCCCTGAACCTTTTTCCTTCAAAAAATATTTTATGTATATATATATGTGTGTGTGTGTGTGTGTGTGTGTGTATACACACACAGAGAGCGAGCGAGGGGATATATATATATCAAGCTGAGTATTTTTTGGCAGTGAATGTTGAAGATTTAAATTTCTCTAAGGCAATACTTATTCTTTTCTCCCACATTTTTTTTCCTAGGATGCCGTGACATCAAAGCCAGTCATCCAATTTCAAGGAAGCCAAGGGGTAAGTTTGTTCATGTGTTACCTTGGAAAGTTCTTTACTGGCTTAATGCACTTAATATAGGGCGTTGCTTCTGTATGTCCATGCTATGGCAGTTCAGAGAGCGATGCTCTGCTTTCTGAGATATACGTGAAGTGCAGATGTGGTCCAGGAAAGGGCGTTTGCTCATTGATTACATGGATTTATCTCTATATAAAAACTTTTTCCCCCATTTATTTTCTAACTTTGCTAAAACCAGAGCAACGCGGAGTGTTGCTGGTGGTGAAATTGAGTCTTTAAGGTGGGTTGAAGGGAGGAATCAATGGCGCTGCCGTGGTGGGTGCAGCAGTGGTGGAAAACTCATCCCTATCCCAAAGAAACGCCGTGCCAAGTCTGGTGAACTGGGAACAAGACTTTTTGGGTCCAAATTATTTATGATGTCGGTGCTGGAGCTGTATTTAATGTGCCCATCTAAAACATGTATGCAGTTTCTGTGAGTGTCGAAAGGGGTTTTTTATATACTAAATATATATTTTATTTTTTTAACTCCTGTTGTGATGCCTGAACTCCCCCAAGGTATTTATAGCTGCCCGAAACAGTCTGTCACACCGGTTCCTGACAGCGTCAGATTTAATTGGTAAAGTCAAGTAACTCTTCAGTGAACTTTAAAAATGCCATTTAGAGACAAAAAGGTGCGCTCTGCTTAAGGAAGGGGAATTTAATGTTGTTTTTTTTCCAAGAACCTGAACTCAGCTGTAAATAACCCCTTAACTTTTTGTGGTGGCGCAATAAAACGTTCCAAAAGGCTTGAATTAAGTAGTCGTTAAGGTCCAGCACATTTCTCTTTGCCCATATTTTACTTTGTGATATTGGTCTTGCTGATAGCGCATGGTACTCCAACAAAATGTAGCAGGAAAGAGGTGATTGTTATCATAACTTAAGAAGAAAAATACAAATGTTTTTGTCCTGGGAAGTAAAGGAAGGAGCAATTTCCAGGTTTTTTTAATTTACTTTATTTACAATTAAACTTCCCAGAAAGCTCAGCATGAAAGTGTAGATAAAAATCTGCAACTGAAGTTTGGCAAAATTAGAAGCGAGTGACGAGGAAGCCTTTTTCAGGGCGTGTGGTTTGTTGCTATTAGATGAGCAAACAGCTTTGCATGGAATAAAAAAGCAAAGGCGACTGCAGATGCTTTCCTCTCCCTTTGTAGAGCACCCAACTTTTCCTGTAAAGCTGCTTAAGGTCTAGAAATGCCTCTTCTCTTCATCTTCCTCCTGGAAGGAAATGTAGCAAAATGAGTCAAAACAGCTTAAAATGCTCCAGCACCCTCAGCTGCTGCGAGTTTCACATGGATCTGATACAGACCCGGGCATTTTCAGGTTAACCAACAGAAAAACCTATTTTAAAATTACAGTTCTTAAAAGAATAGCTTTAAAAAATTAAAAATTATGCAGTTCATGCTAAAAAAATTAAAACTAAATACTGAATTTAACCATTAAATAGTGGTATTTAAGCCCTTGACTTGCAGAGAAGAGGTTTTGGTGAAAGAACCTCCGCTCATCCGTAATTCCAGCCCAGGTTGGATGGAGAAGGAGCGGAGCAGCGCCCCTGCAGCCGACGTCGCCATTCAGGGAGCGAAGCGTTGAGCCCTGCTCGAGCCGGGGCCTTGCGCTGGATGGACGGAACTGACCTCCGCTTGCTTCATTTGCAGCTGTTTAATTAATTGCGCTGTCGAGTAAAGGCCAAAGGTAGAGCTTTGAAGAAGGTGAGATGCAGTTCAGTTGGGGCAGACAGAACGAGCTCTTTAGCCTTTTATTATTGTTTTTCCTGGGTATGACAAGAAGCTGGCAGCTGCGTAAGCATCTGCTTTGAAGTCTGGTATATGTCAGGGTTGTGCCCTGCTTTAAGGGACTGAGCATCCCAGAGATTGGACTGAAAAGGTAATTTCAGTCATTTATTAAGTTCTGAAATTCAGATGATTACATTAAAACATATTTGTTAGCGATAATGTTTAATATTTATTAATAAGAATATTTAAGAATATTTAAAATAAACTTTCTTCCGCTATACCTTAGTTCCCCATTTTGTTGCCTTCCTCATAAGTGTTGCTATGGAGATTTCCCATTAACTTTGGAGGCTGGTAGGTTTTGTGCGTAGCACAAATGTCGGTGAGATTTAAAGCAGTGTCCAGGGATAGATTTTAAATGTGGCTTCTCTGTGTGGATATCCCTCTTACAAGAACGAAAAACATAAAGTACTCGATGACTGGGGGAAGCAGGACATAAAATAAGAGTTTAAAACAAACTGCTGCTTCCTTAATTTAATTCTCTAGAAACCTCCTGACCTGTTGATTCTCATTATTTGTGGGGCTTTTAAATTGCTGTCTCTGCGTCTTTTTTCCCCTATTCCCAGCGTTAGGCTAATGAATGCTGTCAAGGATACTCCCAGCTCCTGACACACAGATAACAACTCCTGTTTTTAATACTGTAATTAAAGAAAGAAGGGAGTTGGCCAGAAATAAAGCTCAGGGTCAGCCAGGTGCTGAAAGGAGAATGTTGATGGTTTTAACCCAAAATAAATCAGATAGTTTGGTGACAGGGGACAAAACCTCCTACATGGATCCTGGTCTGGATCAAATCTCATGAGAATTTTTACAAACCGTGGCCTGGAAATTATCTTTGCCTTGGGATACGTGCATTTATAGCAGTGCTGGTTCTGTTAATTCCTTTTTCAGTGCAATAATCTGTGTTATAGTCAGAATTTCAACAGTAATAACGAGGTTGTCGTTAGCAGAGTGTTACTCTGAGGTACTAAAGTGGGACTTACCTGGATATTCCTTAAGAGCAGCATCTGTTTGTTGCTTTTTCATCATGAACTGGATCTTCTTGGATATTTTTGTAACTTTATGTTGAGTCTGGAGCATTTTCCTTGTTTCAGCATGCGCATTAATTAGAATTTAAGAACTTTGGTACCAAAGTGTTACAAACGGGATAGTTGGATTGCATAACTTCACAAGAAAGGCTGAAAATGCTTCTGCTTTAATAGGTTGGGTCAAATTTGCAGGTGTTCACTGGGGGGACTAGGGCAAGAACTGAAATAGCGGGGAAAAAACCCACCTTCAGGTGCCAAGTACACGTGTGTTCATGCAGCTTTCTTAAATACGACTGTTATTGGAAAGTATGACATTTTCCCATGTTTGCTGGGGTGAACTTGTGCTGGTACGAATAGAGGAAGGTGAAATTGCTGCCTGGCGTGAGCCGTACACAGATGAATATTACTTGAAAGAAAAAAAAACCAGAAGTCACATCTGTCCCGAGCTATTTTTAAGTGTCTATGGTTACTGGTGTAATACCCGGCACCAAAATTAGGGCTCCCTCAAAGCGCAGTTACCATGCTGATTTGGTGGCTTGAAACCTTCTGTTTCAGCTAAAAATAATTCCTAGATAACGGCCGGTTTGCATATGCTGCACTTTTCAGTACTGGAACCAGCAAGGTTTAACGCTGAAGTGCCTCTCGCTCCTGTCTCATTTGAAGAAGATGCAGAAACTCTACAAAAAAGCCAAAGTTGGGGCTCTGAGCTGCTATTTTTTAATAATGGTGAATCAGGAACTAGAAAGAAGTTGGTTTAGTACGTGAATACATGGTTTGGTTGCATCCTCCAGGTTATATTTTACAAACCCATCGCGTGCAGCACAACATTTACCTCCTAGTGAGTGAGCAGTGCCAACTATAAAATAATTAATAAGTTATTAAAATAAGTAAAATATTGTCCACAATTTCCTGTGGGTATAACTTGGACTTCGTGCATATTTTCGGCTCAGTCATAAAGCAGAGGAGAATTTTATTTGCCCTGGATGGGTGGGGGCAGAGGGTGCTGGGACAGATTAAGGGCTCAAGGCCGTCGGTGCACGTTTGGCCACGGAGATAACAGGGCTCAGCCAGCGCTGCCCGAATCGCCACCAGATCTGCTCCCAGATATTTTTAGATCCAGACAGTGGGACAGGGCAGGGGATAACTCATCCTCCTGTATCGCTGGAGCCTGGGTGTTTTGGCTTGGCTTCTCAAAGAAGGGCAGTCTGTTTGGAGCTGGTCTTTACTGGGAGCAGATGGAAAAAGCAGTCTGACGCGGGTCACGCAGGCGTTTTGTGCCAATGCTGGGAACATCCCTGTGGTTTCGCGCAGTGCATGGGTGCCCTGGGTTTCCAGGCTGCTGCAGACAGCTGAGGGCAATGGGAAACCACCAAAAACCCCTCCTGTCCCCTTTGCTGGAGCACAGTCATCTGTGGATGCCGCTTCGCTAGGCATAGAGATTTTGTGCGTATATGTGGCAATCTGGGTAAATATAAATCAGTGTGGTAAAGCGTAGCCTAAAATAGGTTGGAGCTGACATTCCTTCTGTCTCATTTTCTGGAAGCCATCTTAATTATCAAATATTGATGTGATGGTAGAGCTCGGATGCTGAGATTTATGTTGGATCTTGAACGTGGAGGGGAAGCAGTTTCCCTTTTGGAAAATGAGTGGCTGGGGGGAGATAAACAGTGTGGATTGCTGTGAGTTGTCTGCAGAGCACACTTAATGCTTGATTAAATATTTAATTTAGCAGCAGCGTCACACTACTGTGAGCCATGAAATCTCGTTATGGAATTATAATCTCTTAAAAAAGAATAAGCATGCTACCTAGCGACCTGCCATGTACTATGTTTAGTGCTGGATCACTAATTCTAAAGAAACAAGTCTCAACTGCTTTAAATTGAATATAGACAGCAGTAGCAAGTCTGTTTTGAGCCTGAATCAATAGAATTGGGTCAGATTCCTAGAACAAGATTATTGTGGGCTCTGCTTTGAAGGGCAGCGAAGCCGCCGGCTCAGCTCTGTTCTGTTACAGACATAGCTGTCTTTTTGGCTGTTTTACATCTGTCTACCTCTTACTTTATCTTTTCAGTGCATTCAGTTTTGCTAACTTGAATCCTTCTTGTAGTTTCTTTACTCCTTGTAGTCTATGCAGTAATCCATGTGCTTTACTTGCAGTAGGTCACAAAATGGCTTAAGGCATAGTGACTGCAGAAAAAGTGAATTTTGTGTGAGTGTGGGCCACCCAAATGACCAATGGTTTTCTCCCTCCAAACAGCACATCGCCATCCCAAGGCCCGATCGACCCACGGAAGTGCGGACATTCACATTTTATCTTTCAAATATTGGCAAGGACAGCCCTCAAGGGAGTTTTGACTGCATCCAGCAGTATGTCTCTAGGTGAGTGGTACAGCACAAGAACATCTACCCTTTTTTTTACCTCATCTTCTGCAGAATCCTTCCCCTAACAAACCTGAACAAAACTTAATACCTGTTCTTTCTTTTTAGAGTCTTTCTAATCTATTTGGCTGTGTATGTGTGTAAATTTGGGTAAGGAGGCACTCACAGAATAGCTGGTTTGCCTTTCATAGCTTCTCTCTGTCCCCTCCTGTTATTTGGCTAATGCAGTCTCAGTTATTTCGTAAGTGCCAGAGATGTGCCCATTTGCAGTGTTGGGAGTATCTTTTCTGTTGCGTTTCTCTTGCAGCAATGGCAACATCCATTTGGATTGCCTCGGAAGCATACAGGACAAGATCACCGTGTGTGCTACTGATGATTCCTACCAGAAGGCGAGGCAAAGCATGGCACAGGCAGAGGAGGAGACTCGCAGCCGGAGCGCGATAGTCATTAAGCCTGGGGGGAGATACGTAGGTAAGCAGCAGCTTGATTTGGGGGTGCCATCTTCATTGGCTTCTCAGTCACATGTGACCATAAAAGTCTTTAATAAGTATTTGATAGTTCCTTATGGGTACCTCATTTATTAGGGTGCCGCTCTCCTTGTGTTGTGACTTCTTCACAGCTTCCATCTTCACCCTAAAACATGTGTGGTGGTGTTTGCGTGGCCGCTGAGGGTTGTCTGTGTGCAGTCACATCGCTCTCTGGCATTATTTCACGTTTGTGATGCTGAGAGCGCTCTGCTGCTCCCTCAGAAGCGCCTGCGCTCCAAGCAAAGTCAGCTAAAATGTACCCCGCTGCCATTGCCACACATCTGGCGCGCACCCACACTTGAGACCGTAACATGCAACATCTAGACTGCAGATAGCAGTTAATAAAGAGGCTAAAGCAGTGCTGCTGACTGCAGGTTTAAACAAAACCAGAATTGTAAGGGTGGAAATAAAACTGTGGTAAGCATCAGTGAGCTCCAGGAGGAGCCTGCAGAGACCTGGCTTTGGGCTCAGGTCCTTGCTTAACCTCAGCCTGGTCACAGACTCAGGGCACAGATATTAACCAGAAAGCAGAGTTGGGGTTTTTTGGATTTTCTTCCTGAGCCAGCTGTTTTTTCTGCAGCCCACGTGATGTGTAGGCTGCCTCTTCTCAGAGGATGTCTGTGATGAGAATGGTGAGTTGCAAAATGTAGAGCTGACCCTGACTCATTGTTTTATCAGCCAAGTGCTCAAAGCTGAGAAATGAGATAGTGATCAGGAAGGAAATGCATTGATTTCCTGTAGACTAGAAAGATTATTTTGTTTAGCTTCTATTTGAGAACATTACAGTAAGTGCATGAAGTTGTTAGTTGAGAAGATTCTCAAAGCAAATTGCTTCCTGGAAAGATAGAGCCAAGCTTTGGACGTAAAAATACTCTCACTAAAACATTTACTGCTCTGAAATGGAGGTAAAACTATGTAAAGAGCAGTGGAGTGCATGCTGTATATATATATTTATGAGATGTCAGTGTTTAAGACAAGGAGGAAAGCACTGGTCCAAGAAGGAAGAGCCCTGGGCAAGGACAAGTCTGTGGGACATGCAGGTATTTGGGATGCCAGCACCATCGGCTGCTCCAGTGCGGGCTGGGCTGCAGGGAGAACCCTGGCTCTTACATTTCCAGGAGAACACGGAGCTCAGCACTTACACAGCAGTGGAGTCATTCCAGGCAGCTCCGATGGGGAGGAATTTATAGGAAATGTCGAAATTGGAGATCACCAGAACAGTATAGATGTGCACTTAACACTTGAACCAATATGTATGTAAATAGATAGCTGATAGGTCTGTAGGAGGATGTGTGCGCTTATATATACACTAGATGTGTATATACGTCTATACATACACACGTGTATAAATATTTTAAAAGACTACGTGTGCTGGCTTAACTCAGGTTTTTCTCTTCCTATCGTTGCACATTTTGGCTCCAGCCGCAAGTGGAAATGTCCCAGTGTGTTTTTGCTGTTCATGACCTGGCAGGAATTAAGGGAGCTCTAGAAAGCTGATGAATCTTCTGTTGTCCCATTTCTGGAAACCAAGTCCAGTTGACATCTGAATTCTGGGATGTTTAATGTGCGAGTTGTTGTTTTTCTCCCTCTCCTGCTGACGGTGGGCTGTACTTACTTGCATCGGTGCGTAATAAAAAGCCAGGAAATGGGGGCTTGGTTATGCAATCTCCATTTCAGTAAAATAAACACTGCAGACAATCACCAGTATCTTCAGATGACTCAGTTGAAAACGTTGCTCCCTAGCAGTGGGCAATGGCTGTGCTGAAATAAACCTCCACAGTTCAGCAGTAAATGCTGGATGTCCTTGAACCGAAGTGGTTCTTGATTGCACCTCCGTGGTTTAGACCTTGGAAACTACAAATTCTGGTTTTTTCGATTTGCTGGTTTTGCCTTTGGTAGCAGAGACCTGGCTTTGTGACCTGTTTCTGTATTCAAAATAGCAATAACCCTTTGATTTGCAATTTAGTAAGTGATGGGGGGACTTGTGTGAGGGCTCCAGTTAAAACTGTTTTTCAGTAGGAATGGGAAAAATGAATTCTTGTATAATACAGTCAGCAACCAAGAACCACATTTGGGATGGAGCTGAGGAACTGCCTCTGAGGGCTCGAGATGAACTTCGGAGATATCTTTATGTTCTCACATGCACATAAATGTCATTGGAGGGCAAAGCGGTTGCCACCACGATGCGGAAGGGGTTATTTTATCAGAATAGACAGCACGCTAATGAATAGCCCGATGCATCACTGTTCGACCCCATTCATGTGGCTGTGTTTGGCGGGGGGAAGGGAGGTGGACCCGGCCCCATAAAGTTCCTATTGTTCGAAAAGCAGGAACATCTGCTGAAGCAGTGTTTCTGCTGAGCTCAGCAGCAGGGAGCAGCTCGTTGACCAGTTCTGGTCTTTCCACTCCATATTTTGACTCTTCTACATAATAATGCTGAATTTTCTTCTCACAGGGAAGGGGGAAAATGGTTAGATTAGCAGTGGGGATACGTGCACTTGGGATACATGAAAAGCTGGCAAACAAAGAGAGCTTTATGTGAGCTTGTGGCCAATAATACTCAGGTTTCCAGAGCTTGGTGTTGCTGTTTACTTGTTATAAGCTTGTCACGAATCATAACACTCACGGGATGCTCGATCCAGCAGCACATGGGGACGGATGGGGTGTGCTGGTTGTTTGTCCTTCGTTGTCACCCTCTGGCACTTCAGCTGCTGCAATGAACCCCATATGTGCTTTGACAGCCTTTGCGAGGTGACTGCTGCACTTCACTGTTCTCGTCTCATTTTTAGGCAAAAAGGTTCAGGTGCGCAAACCTGCGCCAGGAGCTTCCGATGCCGTCCCCTCCAGGAAGCGCCCGACTCCAGTCAACCTCGCCAGTGCAATAAAGAGAGGCAATAGCGCCATTTCTCAGAGACCCTTCAAGGATAGGGTCGTGCACTTACTGGCACTAAAGCCTTATAAGAAACCTGAACTTATTCTCAGATTGCAGAAGGATGGACTTTCTCAGCAGGACAAGGATTTGCTGGACAACCTTCTGCAACAGGTTTGTGCCCTCATTTAGGCAAAGGGCAATGCCTTCTCAGAAGGGTGTCCCCTTCTGTTTTAGCCTGAACGTAACCCGTGTGTCTCAAAGCTGCAGCTGAATGTTTCTCCAAAGAAGTTTGCAATTCCTGTTACTGTTTTGGTGGAGGTAGAAGACTCAGGTGTGCACGCCTGCATTTAGGTGCATGCTCTGAGCTGTGTGATTTTGGCTCACCATATCAGTTACTTTAGAGGAAGGAACACTTTTGGTTGGTCATGGGGAGAATTATCTAACAGGAGATCAACAAGCTGATTTGTTATAACGTATAAATCTGTATATTGTTATTAACGTGGACATAAAGGAACACATTCTGTATTGATACATGCAGTTTTTCCTATGTTAAGGGAAAATATGTCCCTCTCTACCAAGCCTTACATCTTTGCATTGTTCAGACCCAGGCCCTTCCAGCTTAGCAGCACAACTGGTTGGGTGTGAGGATCATGCAGCCTCTTGCAAAGCATATTATTTGTACTTCAAATGTGAAAGCTGTCTCCACGCTGAATCAGTTCTTAACACTTTGAGTCATATTGAAGGTGCCATTTTAGGAATTGCAGTGAATACCTTTATTGCTCGCGCAGTGCCAAACACATCCTGGGTATTTATTTAAATACTGCAGCTGCCCCCTTCTGTATAGGATTGTTTTATTTTCCTCCTTTCCATAGCTGAAGAGCATGACACAGCGAGGAGTTCATTTGCCCAAGGGCACAGGGCAGGTCATACCGAACATGGAGATTTTGCTGGCACAACTTACTCCTTCCCTAGACTTTAATCCTTAATTTTCCTGCAGCTCTAAAATTCTTCTGAGCACCCTTTGGAGTGCTATAAATAGATTTAATATTAGAAATACCGTTTCTGATAATCACCTTTTATTGATGCTCTCGCAAACCCCTAGCAGGCAAGCGGTGCATTGGGCAGTGTCCGCAGCATCGGCCCGATTGGGCTAAATGCTGATTTGGCTGTAAAATGTAAATCGCTCGTAAACTTAATCCCCTTTTGGCGCTACCAGGGCTCCCATCCACAAGCAGACGCAGATAAGCTAAAAATTACAGCCTGCGTTGAAGCTGCATGTTTAAATCCATCTAGGTGTGGGTTCATTGTACTCTTGCATCCCTCGTAGGACTCTGTGTTCCCGCTGGCCTTTTTGCCTCATTTTGCAAGGTTTCTATTTTTGGGAGGCTGGGGGTGGAGCTTGCAGAGTCCCACAGCAGCAAAACAAGGAGGGAGCAGCTCTCAGCCTCTGTGCAGAGAAAACTGGGGTTGTTTTTGTTGTGCCTGGGCTCCAGGCCTCGCCGAGCAGCGTCTTTCCCGCTGTAGAAAGAAGCCATAACCGGAGAAATTCTGAGCTAGTTTTTTTTTTTTTTAAATAAACCTGGCTTTGCTCTCGTCTCATGGGCATGTTTACCGGGAGATCTAAATGTAAAACACAGCTCAAATTATTCTTGAATTTTGGCTCAGGGTTTTGGAAAGCTGACAGAACTGAAAGGAAAAACAAAGTGTTTGTCATGTAAACTGATAACTCTGCTTTCTATTTTTCGCTTATCAGGAGAGCTTTGCTATATGAGTTCTGCAGCTTTTTGCTTTTAAATTTAGAGGTTTTTAGTATTGGGTCGTATGCTCCCTAAAGCAAAAGTAGAATTAACAGCATCTTCACTTAATTCAAGACTTTTTCACTCTTTCATGGCTGTCTTACTGCTGTGTGGACAATAGAAATTCATGAGCACCACCATCTTCTGAAGGGTGCAAGTGATGGAGAATGCTAATCCTTAAAGAGATGCACAGTATCTCTGCTGACTGAATAAAAGCATCTTCCAGTCTCAAATGTAACGCAGTCCTCAAAGGGAGCGGTGAAGCCATGAATCTGGGATGTGATTGCTGGCTTTGCCAGTTGTGGGCATAGCATTTGGCACCTGTGCCTCCGTATCCCTTTTATAAAATCAAATTTAAGGCTTTGTTTTCCTTCTTAACAGTGCTCTTCAATCACTAGAGAAGGGTTCACGTAGACAGGATCTGTGAAAGCTTTTTGGTTTGTGCTCCAATTGTATTTTTCAGATGTGCAGCCAGCAGCAAGAAGTTAAATTTTCAGTCAAGCAGTGTTTGTGATTAAAGCGGGATAACTCTTAACAAGCTGTTTCCATTCTAACACAATTTTACCAGTCCCAGCAGTGTTTCCCATCCGTGTAGGCACCACACAGAGTTTTGTGGGGAAACTACAGATGATAGAATTGGATGAAATGTCACTGAGTTTCTTATGCAAGTGTACCGAGCTGACTGCAGCATATGGTTTAGGTGCAATGCGTTCCTGTGAAAACCCTGGTTATCAGCTGGGAAATGGCAGGTTTTGTTTTTGCCTTGAAGAAGTCTTTGGAAAAGTTCTCCATAAAATCCAGGGGATGATCCCAATGCAGCATATTCTGCAGACTCCCTAACACGCTGTCATTAACGCGGTCTCCTCGCTGCTCCTTGAGAAAGTGTCTTTGTCGCCTGTTTTGCTGCCTTGTTAGTGAGAAATTTATCTTCTGGCTATCGTCAACCAAAATATCGCTGCGAGAGTTCCTCTATCAGCTCATAAACGGCTCTGCTTTAGCTATCGGACGGGTGTGATAAGTGAACTGCCTGTTCCTGCCAGGGTTTATTTCCACATATTTACACAAACTGTTCTTGTACCACTCCAGCCTATCCAACTGAATAATCGGTTAGATATGACTTGTTTCCCAGTAAACTGGATATACTCTGGAAACTCATAAGAAACCATTGCAGTGACAAGGCAAGAGGAAAGGCACAGTTTAAGTACTCTAAATAATTAGGAACTGAAGTATAAAGTTTCTTATTTGTTCTCTGTCACCACTAGCTGCTGCTAAGTTTGCTGAGATTTTTGCCTGCATCTTAAATCTCTTTTGTTAGAACAAGTGAGAAAATTTAACCCTAACAACATTTTTTTTTAATTACTTTTGTTTCAGGTGGCAAATTTGAGTGCCAAGGACAGCACTTTCACACTGAAAGATTGTGTATACAAAGAAGTGCAGAAGGACTGGCCTGGCTACTCAGAAGGAGATCAGCAGTTGCTGAAGAGGATACTTGTCCGGTAATTAATCTCTAATATTTATTTTCTCTGATACCACCTGGAGCTTGGAAAACACTGGGCCAGGTCAGTTGCTATAAACCAGAGTAACTGAAGTCAGTAGAAGAAGGGTAAGTTGAGTGTTGTTTCTCATCCAGGCAGCTGTAGGAGTTGACTGAAATTGAATATCGAGGTGGACAAACTCTTCAGATGGTCCTGGGTTGTCCTGCTGCCTGTATGGTGTAACCCCACTGTTCAAGGGGTACCTGCTCTCACGTTCCCTCCTGAAAATAGCCCTTAACAGAGTTAGCTGAGGCCATAACTTTGACTCATTATTTGCTGAAGATATTTTTCCCCTACAGATATTTTACCTTAGGTGAAGCCTCCAAGTTTGGAAGCTTTTGGCTGGCAGGCATCAGGGAAAGCAAGCAAATTTCCCAGGTCTCTGAAGGAGAATTCTCCTCCTAGCATTTATATTTCCCCTGCTGGGTTTTCAGTGTGCTTGTACTGACTTGGTACAGGTTTTGTACTGCAGATAGAGATTTTACTTGACTTGTTTTGTTTTTGAGATTTATTTTACCGTGTTTCTGGTTAAGTAGAGCATGCTCTGTTTGAACAGTTTCCGTGGTTTAAAAGCACAGTTGGCTTTGGAGATGAGACTTTGTTAAACCAACAGAAACTTGCACTTGAAGTGCTTTGGCATGCTGAAGAAAAATCAAACTCATTTAAACAGCCCTGATGTTGAATTATAATTAAATGGAAAAATACAGCAGCCATGCAATCTTTATGGCTTTCAAAAAAAGTGAATTTCTCCCTACAGAATGCAATGTTTACCGCTTCTTCTAGAATTGTGGCATTCAGTTATGTGAAGGTTTAAATATAGACCTTGGAAAGGATGTATTCAACTGTACAAACAAAGACCCACTTGGCCAGTGCAGGTAATGAGGCTACAGAATGGAAAAAAAACATATAGGGCTGGAGACAGCAGAAAAACACTCGCAAAAAGGGCACAGGCACCAGACGTAGGGTTTGACGTCGGAGGCTGCGGTCGCCTGCGTGGTTGCCTGGATCCAGCCAATTCTTCGGTGTCCTCTTGGTTTTTGGGTCCGTTTGCCACTTGATGGTTCAATGCCTGCAATAATTAGCACATCTGCAGATACTCAAACTGTATTTAACAGCACCTGTCTGAGCCTAACCCTCACGCTGTTTGTGTTTTCCAGCCTTTCGCCGTTGCAGGGCAATGTTTTCCTGCTGTTACAAGAGCCGCTGAATTGAAAGCAGTCATCTTTAAAAAAAAAAAAAGTTAATGAAATCTATAATTAAGATGTTAGGAGATGTGACAAAGTTGCAAAGTCGAGTCAAATGGCATCCTAAAAGCCACTTTCACTGCGGTGTTTATGGGATATCGCTGCTCCCCTTCCTGTTTTCGCAGCCTGAGCGCTGTTCTTGAGCTGATCCGTGGCTGTTGAGGTTGTTCTAACTAAAATTAAACAAAGCAGCAACCGAAGCCAAAACGGGGGTGAAACTGCAGACGTCCGAATGTTGCTGCAATACGGCCCAAGGTTCAAGCTCGGGTTGAAAGCAAATCTTGTAAAAGTCAGGGGCTCTATCTCTGAAGTAATCTTCCCCATGATTGAAAAATGTGTGCGCTTTACAGCTGATTACAGCCTCCTGCGGAAGAATTTTGATGTTGGTTATTTGGGCAGCACAACCTTTGTGGTTTGTCACCACAAAGTGACTGCAGAGCTGGTTCATTAAAACCTTTAACCCTGAGTATTTGTTTTTTTCAGCTTGACAGCTGCAACTTGATGCAACACTCGTTTTTCCTGGGTGATTAATACACAGGCAATGGGGCTGGTGGCAGGAGCAGGGTAAAGCTGGGAGACTTTACTCCAAGGCTTAGTGTGGAGAGTGGAGATACATAGCGTGAATGTGAATTAACGCTGAATTAAGTCATTAGAATAACTTGAATTGCACTCTTTTTGCTACAAGAGGTTTCTAATGTTTGTCAAATACCGCAAATTCTGGCCAGAGTAACGCTATTTTGCATGATGCAACTTAAAAGTATTCTTATGAAGCCTTAAATGTAAATCCTAGTGGACCAATAATACTGTAATGGTTCCTGTTATAACCCTGCTTTTTCCTGGGCCCAGAGGGGTTTGCTCCTGAAAAAGGACTGCTGTTCCTGTCAAATGTCGTTTTAATGGTGCTGATGAGTAGGAGAAGTTACTCCTCCACATCTGAACTTAAGTTTCGGCCCCTTTTCGGTCCGCTTGCTTTCTGAATTTTCTTGTGAATCAATTTTAACTGGGTGAGGCAAACTCAGCAGAAATTAGTTTAAATAATGTTCTGCTTATTGAACTGTATTTTAATTTATGTCCCATATGCTTTAAAGTTCAGTGCCAGCTTTTAGTAATCTGTGTATGGATCATTTTTCTAAGTTTGTAATTTATTTGTTGTAATACTCACGTCAGCAGTTCAAGTGAAAAGAGGTAAAACTGTCAGAAAACTAAGTTCCATCCTCAGTAAGGGATCCTGACTTGTGTCTGATAGCTCAACCTGCCGCAACACCGGCAGTGTCAGTCCAAGGTGTTACCTTCATTCACAGAGGTTTACAAAAATTGTGGGAAGGCAAGAAAGAAATCAGCAATTAGTATATGTTATTAATTGATATTTTCCTGTAGTTTCTTTTTCCTAGACTTTTTCTGAGACCAAAACTGTAAGTGCCTGAACGAGCTATTTTCATGACATCCTCAAGCAGACTTTGAGCCCACAAAATGCCTCTTTGCTCTGCAGGAAGGTTTGAAATGCCGTCAGTTGGCTTGTCAAGTGCGGGATTTGAACAACCCCTAATTCTGTGTTTCAGGAAACTCTGTCAGCCGCAGAACAGCAGCGGTTTTCAAGGAGAGGCGCCTTCCCTGAGCCCCCCAAAAGACACCGTGAACTCCAGCTCTCCTCCTCAGGTGGGTGACCCCAGTCCAAGGGTGCTGGCTCTCGGTAGCACTGTCTGCTCTCGATGGCGTTGATTGCTGGACACAGATCCAGGTTCAGCGTGTCCTCACACTGTAACCACCTCTGCTGGAGGCTCTTGGGTCAACCTTGTTGGGTTTTTTCCATTTTTATTCAGTTTAGAGTTTCATTCTGGGCATCCTCAGCATCTGTTTCTTCTCTGGATGTGGTTCAGTGATGGTCTACGGGGAGGATCTTTGTCAGCGTCTTAGGTTTAGTTTTAAGGGCTGTATTTTTCTCAGAGTGCCTACATCCCTCTTGGAGTTCCTGGGAGAAGGAGCTTGTGTTTTACTCATTAGTAATAATTGACTGGAATGAAGCAGTAATAAGTAGCTCCCAAACACAGCTGAGTTATTAAAAACCATGACCTTTTGCAACTTAATTGCCAGGAGAGATCAGGGGCAGGTTGGTCTGCTCTTTGATTTGTTGAGATGCCAGCATGTGAAGCTGTGAAAAGCACATTGTAGCCATTCTTCCTTGATAATGAACTGCAAAGGAGCCGCATTTACTTGTGTGTTAAGCAGAGTTTGTCCCAACTCCTCGTAGTATCTCTCAGTGCAGGCATTTCTTGCGAGCGTTGTGAAATGCCGGCTTCCTTTCTCTGCTGTGGGTCAGCCCAGACAAGTTGAGTATTTATTCTCCTCCTGCCAAAGGAATGTGTAATGCCTACTTGTCTGGACAGATGCACTGAGGATTAGTGGCAAAGAATATTAGCAGGTAAAGAAATTACGTGCTTTCTGGCAGCGAGGGGAAGGCAGCTCTTGATTGAGAACAAGAACCGTGCGACTCGTTTGCCAGGTAGCTAATTCCGTATCCCCTCCTGCTCTGCTGTGGGCATGTTTCTGGTGAATAAAAGCATGATCCCCTTGGTTCAAGTTTGCTTGAAAAGACACAATGCAGTTCAGAGGCTGGTCTTGGGGTTTTGCTTAACCAGATTCTGAAAAAATACAGGTTGAACAACTTCCGGTTGTACGTACTTTAAAAGATGCAAAGGTCTGCAGGGGTTGTTTCTGATGTCTTGAGGTGACCCAGTTGAAATTTTGGGTGGCTGATTGGTGCGGATCTAGAAAAGGGACAGCCGAATGTGGAATATAAATGTTTCCAGCAGTGCTTCTTGTGTCAGACGGTGAACAACAGACAGCTTCTTGTTGTAAGCCACCGTCTCTAGCTGTAGTTGCTATTTAGAGAAAGTATGGCCTGCGAATGGTCACAATCTCAGCAGAGGATTGGGGTTTGGTAGAGTGGAATGCAGAATATTTTGGGAAAGCTCAGTTGTGGAACAAAGGCAAAGAAGCACCGTGACAGAGCAGATACTGCATGCATATACCACCCTGTAATCCAAGAGGTAGCGTTGCTGACGCTGCTATTTGCTGCCTTTAGAGAGAGGTGAGTAAAAGATGGGAGGTCGCAGAGCTGTCGCCTGCTCTGAGAGCTGTAGTTGCAGTGAACAGCCCCTCCTTTTGGGAGATGGACACTGCGTGTGTTGTGCTGGGAGGGCAGACAGGGATGTTGCGCAGCCGGTTGGACGTGCTGGCCTTGCGCCTTGAGCTCTGCAGTGCTGAGAGCAGCTCCTCGTAGTTACCTTGACAGGTGGAGAGGATTCGTGCCATGGAGCAGAGTCCTTGAGACCCCAGGGTTAGCAAAGAGAAATAATAACTGGGGGGAAACAGGACAAATTAGTGGTTCTGGCACTTCTGCAATAGAACATTTTCATTTGCAAACGCATCGCAGCTCTGTCTGACACATAAAGAAAACAATGAAATATCCAAAAGAAATAACCAGAACTATCTCTTCTTTTCCTCTGGGCACTAAATAATCTTCCCTTGGAGTTTTTCTGCAGCCCGGTGGTGCCAGGCAGGCACACACCGCTGCACTGATGGCTGGCCAAGGTAATTTTGGCTGATTGAGGCTGGATTGAGTCCGACAGCCGTTGATCTTTCTGGCTCTGGCTTCTGCCAATTGATGGATGGGTTTTCCATGGTGCAGCATCTCTGGGCTAACCCACAGTCCATAGGTAACTGCAGACTGGGAGCTGTGGGCACACGGAGCTGCTCCAAGCCCTGGCTGTGACTGTCCAGGTAGGGCTGATGGGAACAGTTGGGAACCACTGGCTTTCTCTACAGTTTTTATTTAAAAAGAGGATATTCAAGTCATGTTGCTCCATGTGATGTGGCTTTTAAAACTGCTGCAAATATCCTCTTTTGCCTGAAATTCTCAGAACTGAACAGTTGACACTTCCTTACCTCTTCCGGGAAATGCCTCTTTCTCAAAAAGAGGAAGGAGGGGTATTGCAAGGGCAAAGCTGTTGGCTGCAGAGTTGGTAAAATCAGTTGGGAATAAAATGCAGAACTGGTGAATCCCTCCATGCTTCACAGGTCTGAGCGCATCTTTCCTTCCCAGGGACTTTGAGGTGCTCTAAATGTAATACCATGACCAAAAGAGATGTTTTTATGGTTGTTTCTATCCTCTGCTAAATGACTGGGACAGGGGGAGGGTGAAGGATGGGGTTTTACTTCTGAAGGGCTGAATTTGAAGTAAGATGTGGTGGGTTGCGTGGCCTGAGCATGAATAGTGCAGGAGGTCAATGACTGCTGATGTAGGGGGGGTTTCCTCTAAGCCAGGCACTCCAGAGTGACTGTTGGGTTGTGGAGGAGCAGTTTGGGCATGGATCAGCCACTGTAGGATCTGGCAGTCCAACCTCGGTGGTTGGACTCGATGATCTTAAAGGTTTTTTCTAACCAAAACCATGCTATGAGTCCAGGACCAGTGCAGGAGCTGGGCCACTTGCTGGCAGCTCTGGGTCATAGCAGGGCTCTTTTTCTGGGAGTGCTCCCTTGTTCTCTGCTACCGCATCACCACCTAGTGGTAACAGCAGCCAAAATTGTAGTCTATAAAGACTTCCAAGATCTGATTTTACTCTTTTTTTTTTTCCTTTTTTTTTTCCCTTTTCCCTCCCCAGAAACGATCCCAGCCTCTGGAGTTTATCGATCCCCTGGCCAACAAAAAGCCCAGGATCTCGCATTTGGCTCACAGAACTCAACCCACCTTCAATGGGAAACTGAATTCCTCCAACGGGAAGGACACCCCTGCCCCAGCCCCAGCCCCTGCCCTGCCGCCGCCTCTGCCGGAGTCGGTGAGCTCCAGCTCCAACCTCCCGGTGCTGGAGCTGCCGAGGCCTCACGATCCCCTTTCGGATGTCAGCAACGACCTGACCCACAACGGCAGAGACTGTGAGAACCTGGAGCCGGCTGACAGACTGACACATCCCGTACCGACAGACTGTCCCCAAACGAGCAAGCACAATTGCAGCTCATATGTAAAAAGCAAGAAAAAATCCAAAAAGCACAAAGACAAGGAAAAAGAGAGAAAGGAGAAGAAAAATGAAGAGAAGTGCAAAGAGGAGAAGCAGGACTGTGAAGTAATAAAAAATGCTGACTTAGGTAGTGTTTCCCAGGAACAGGTCACAGGTATGTACAGTCCGAGAGGTGCCTCTTGTGCTAAGATAATATTGATCCCAGCAGTGTGTGATTTCTGCTCTAAATCCATTTGAGAAAAGAGGTTACATGTCCGCTTGCAGAGACTGTGGTTAACGCAATAATATCACTGTCCCTACCTCCAAATCAACAAATGTGCTTCCTCTCAGAAGAGGATATCAGGTTTTTCCTGTTTAACCATTCGTGCTGTTTGGAGCTGCCTCAGACCGTGTCATGTTTCTCCTGGTTAAATTAAAAGCCATATTAATATGTGGGGATGAAAGGTAGACATCAAGATCTGTTGGAAAAAGTAGCGCTGCTTGATTACTTACAGCTCCTCTGTTGGTGTTTGGTATTGTGCTGACTGTGGTATTGATTTTTAACTCGGTAATGAAAAGTTAGTCACAAAAGCTTTTAATATTGGCTACGAAAGAAATTATAGATAAATCTCTTGTGATAAATGCTGCTCCAGCAGTATACAACCAGCTTTTTCAGAGCTTCCCTGTTGTATCCCACTCTTACCCTGAATTTAGTTTCTCAGGGACTGACACAACAGTGGATCTGTTACCTGTTGACACGCAATGAAAATGTTTTCCATCAAACCAGTATATTTCTAAATCAGTTTTACACACTCTTAGAAGTCAGAACAGTGAATGTATATTGGTTAATCCTTTCGTTCCCTTGCCACTGCCCGCAACACTTCCGTTTTCTGCTGCTTTGGGGTTTCTTATAACTCGCTGGAGTGGTGGGACATCTCCCAGGAATATTGCAGTCCCCATCTGTTAAATTTCTTTTTGGATCCATCTTATTTTTCTTTGTCTACTACTTTCTAACACTTAAGTTCCTCTTCATGTGTGAAAATCCTCCAATTTCTGCTCAAAAATGGCAATAACTTGAAACAGAATCTAATTTGTCGGGTTCTTGGAAAGGGACAGCTTCATAGGGCATGGAGGGTAATGTGATATTAGCTCCCACCTTCCCCGCGGTCTTGTAGCACCTACAAAATGCGTTTTGATGGCTCAACAGTGGTTTGTAATGGCAGTCCATCGCTGTGATCATTGCGTGGCACTGCAGAACCACGCTCTTCAGATTCATCTTCTACTTTGGTCTTACTTTTGTGCCAGTCCTAGGTTTTTCTGTTAATATGTTGTTTTTCCCCATGTACCTTGTGTCATGAATGGCAGTGGATAGATACACACCCATTCTCTTTTTCTTGATGTGTATTTTTGTCCCTATGCCAAAATAACCCAAATTCTTTCTCCGTAAAGTTGCTGACCCTTTATCGCCTTGGCTTTAAAAGCAGTTTAGTGACCGGCTCTTTGTTATTTGGTAGGAGTCGGGTTTTGTTCCTGCTGCACCGCTGATGTATGCGAAGTAACGAACCCGAGCTGGACTTGGGAATAATCATAAACAGGATGTGGTCAGTGGCGGCATCTGAATTGGGATCTTTTCTTTCTTTTCCTTACTTTATGTGGATAACATGGGCCTAATCCTGCTCCTTTTGTCTGCAGCAAAGGCTGGCCCCTTCACCAAGCCCCCCCCGGGACAGGTTTTCTGCTGGGAGGTTTGTTCAGGAGGTGATGGAGGGACCTTGGGGGTCCTTTCCCAGTCAGTAGGTGGCACTCATAGGCAAAATAAGCCCTATTTTTCTCCCTCCCTTCTCCACAATTTTCCTTACCCAGACCTTCCTTACCAAGCTCTGCACCTTTGACACTGGCGGTCAGGTAAGGACGAAAGCAGAATTGTCTGCAAATATCTGCCATGGAGGTACTGCATGCTCTGAGGGACAGACTTGGGAAGAGGAAACACATTTCACAAAGCAGATGAGTTAAATCCTTTGCAGGCTTTGCCACTCGCCTCTTATTTTGCCGCCTTCTCTCAGATGCAGTTGACTTTCTCATTAGGGCTTTTGGCATAATACCCAGTTCATGAGAATGTTCCTTTTTAAACCTGTATCCATCTGCTTTCTTCATCCAAACTGACAATGCAGTGTTGGGTTTAGGTTGAGGGTGGCTTTGTTTCAGGTTCCCATTCAGAATCCTGTTCCTCCTGAGCTCTTTGGTCCCTTCACTTAACCTCCTAAATATTCTTAGTTGAGCCTTGCTCAGTTCATATTTCTTCAGCTTCACAGGACATAGACTGCTTTGATTTGTCTACAGGGAAGTAGGGCTACGTGAGGAAAAAGCTGAATTTCTTGTAAACCTCTCTGCTGTACCCTATAGAAATCCAGAATATTAACAGTAGGAATCTATATAGCGAAGGAAAAAAAATGCTCACATTGCTCAGCTCCACTCTGCTCATCTGAACTCAAACTTGTTCTGCAGTTTAGCAGTTGATATCGGTGTTATCCCTTCCTGCTGGCAGCATTTATAAACCAGTTAAATTAGGAATTTTTGCTGCTCTGTGCATTGGTTGATGTTGATATTGTTTTGCTGACAGACAGATATTAGAAGAACTTTGAAGTTTTACTCACCTTATTGTGGATCTTCTGTCTTTGTCAGTTCAAAGCAAAACACAGATCCTTTAGAATTTGATAAAACTGTGCATCGCAGATAAGCTTATGAATTTGAAGCTTAATTGCATAGAGCTTTAAAGTTTGTCTATAAACAAGTTTTTATTTTTTCAGGTTTAAATGGAACATGCAATAATTCTAGTGTACCAACATCAACTTCAGAAATGCCAGATTATTTATTGTAAGTATATTTATCAGATGCTTCATCACTTTGGGATCGTGTTTCAAGCCAACAGTCACAATGTACTGGGGATTTTTGTTGGACTTTAATGTTACTGGATAGAACTTTGTACGGTGATTTGAAAACCAGAAAAGTAAATCCTACTTTGCGGATAGTTCCTGAGGTTGAATTTGGTATCAGCTCTGTTCTTTACCTCCTTGTGGAGTTAGAGGTTATTTTCCTACAAACCAGTTTTTAAAGTTCTTCAAAAAACATTGCATACCTTGAAGGGGTTTGAAAGGATTAAACATCTCCGTGTTACAGTTGGTAACATAAAGAGGAAATGATCTGCTTTCATGTCATGGAAGATGGAGCCAGAAAGGATTTTGAGAGGTTTGCTAATTCTTCCCCAGCTCAGAGATAATCTACATAAACCAGGGAATACTTTTCTTGGGGAGGTTACAACCTGTGGGTTAGGATGCGAGCTGTTTCACCTCTTGACTTTTTAATCAGATACCCTTGAGGTTAACTAAACAATACACTCGTCTGCTGAAGCACAAAAACCCCTCTGCATAAAGCCAACCCTGCTACAAGCAAAGCTCTGCGATAGCACAGAGGTGTAGTTGGGGGTAATGTTCCCTGTGTGTGTCTCAGCCTGGGGTTTTAATGCCATCGGATCTGGTTTGGCCACGCTGCAATCGCACCGTGGGGAAAGATGATGGAGGAGGAGGAATTCAGTCCTGGCTCTGCAGGAGCAGTCGCTGGGTTGACTGGAGGACACACAGAGTTTGCATGGTTGCAAAACTGTGGTTTGCTGGGCTGGATGAACCTCAAGCAGCTGCTTGGAGTTGGCTTTTCTGGTGCCATTCAGAAGAATGTGGATGGCTGGAGTTTTTTTCTCTTGCAACAAATGTGCTGATCCCTCCCTTAGAGGGATATTACAGCTCCTCAGTCCATCTCCAAAGAAATCCTGGAAGGTTTCTGGGCCCTCTGGTTTTCCTTATCTCATAGTACTGTATCCTGTGTAGATGCTTATTTATACCAACCCCTAGCAAGGAGGCAGTTCTTGAAGTCTAGAGAGCATTTAGGTTAAGAGTGAAAGTTTTCCCTTAATTTCATACCTAAATTAGCTTATACATATTCATGCACCGAGCTGGCACTGTTGCAGGCAGAGTAAGGTGGCAAATTCGAGTCATCACCCACAAAAAGATGTATTACTATCAGAGAGGACCGACTGCTGGGCTTTCTGCAAAATGCCAGGTTTGATGGCTTTTTGTGAGCTGAACAACTCCCAAGGGCCTCAAAGGCACATCTGTTAAACATGAGCGCTCGTGTTCAGTCCACGTTGGGTATACTCAGAAGGTAGTGGCGAATATATTCGCCATGGTTTGCCACATAACTGTACTGTGGGCATTTTGCTGAGCGCTTTTTGTGTTCCTTTAAAGACCGCAGCACTGGGAGCAGAGTTTTGCTGCTGTTCCAAGGCCTGGCACAGATGCAGAACTCCATGTTCTGCGAGGCAGCAGGAGCTGGAAAAGCTGTAGTGGTGCTATCTGAAGGTCCTCCTACACTCTCAGCTGCACGCAGGCTTTGCTGTACCTGCGTGTTCCACCCTATCTGGCAGAGATAGGGGATTTTGGAAGCAAGCAATTCTTGTGTTACACTGAGGTCAAGGCAAAATTCCTGACAACTGCCTCTGTGCTACTGTAATGCAAATTGTGAGAGACTTTGTTTACAAATGCAGTCACCTGGTAGATTTCTTGTCCTGGTTTTTGCCCTGCAGTATTTGGGCTGTCTGGAGAGAGGACCTACTAAACCAGTTAACTAAATTACTCTCCCTCCAGAAAATACGCGGCCATTTCCTCTTCGGAGCAGCGTCAGAGTTACAAAAACGACTTCAACGCAGAATACAACGAGTACAGAGACTTGCACGCCCGGATAGAGAGGATAACTCGACGGTTTACGCAGTTAGATGCCAAGCTGAAGCAACTTTTGCAGGGCTCTGAAGAATATAAGGTAGAGCCAGAAATATATCAGTCAAAAAAAGCTATTTCTGCAAGTGGTAACGCTATGGCTCGTTTAGGCCATTCTGTATGGGGCTGTTGGGGATGGGTCGGTGTCTAAAACATGTCCTACCCATAGCCCCAAACTGGTGGATGCCGAACGTGCAGGCAGCTGATGGTTTTGTAGCCTGTTCCTAAAACAGCTCTGTGCTGTTTCATTTTGGAGCAGGAGCACACATCATGGTACTTGTTGACAGGGAAAGGCCTCAGCGAGACAATTGGCATCTTTAGCCAAAAGCTGCTGGAAGCTATTAGTGTATCCCAGCCAGCAAACTCCTCTTCGCACATATGGTAGCGTATCGGGGCTGGAAGGGAAGTTAGTACAGGGTCATCTGTTGTGCTGCAATCTTTGATCGTAATAATGTAGCATTATTTGACTTGTCAGAGTGATTTTAAAAGAGCTTTAGCTGTTCATTATCTCAAGAAAGTAAGTCTCAGTGAGTATAATAAACAGATTCTTACAGAGCACCTCTTGTACTGAGCACTGTTGCCTCCCTCAAGCATCCTTTAAGAAAGTCAGTGACTCCTCACTGAATTATTTTTTATATTTCGGGAAAAAATCGGTCTGAGCTGTGGAGGAAATGGGAATTATCCTGCCAACCCAGGTGCCTGTTACAGGTAGGGGAATGGGGCTTGATCGTCCCAGTGCTTCTGGTGTCAGTACCAGTATGGAGTCACTGGGGCTGGTTGTAGCCATCAGATCTCACAGGGGAGGTCATGGAGTAGATTTGGGACTAGATTTTGATCAGTATTTGGAAGAAATTAGCATATCGGGCCATCAGTAAATGCTTGCCACTGCAGTAGGTTGCAAGGGTGTTGGCTCTTTTGAAGATAATAAGTCATCTTTTCCTTTTTAGAACATCCATGATCAAATTTTACAGGAATATCGGAAAATTAAAAAGGTAAGTACAAATAGTCTGCCATAAAAAGGCTTTTGGGTGGTGCCTGTAAGGGATGGGTATTTGCCAAGTGAGAAACCCAGTCTCTGGAACATTTTAGCAGATCTTTATTCAGCTCAAGCTTGTCCAAAAATTGGTCCCTTGCTGGATCAGAAAGGGTTTCAGGGGAACTGAGACTGTTGCTTGGACGCTGGGCAGCACCCAGCAGTGTCAGTGGGGCGCTGGCACAGGAATGAGATGTGTGAAATTTGCCTTTTTCCCCTCGAGGGAAGAACAGTTTGTGTTTGGATGCACAGGCTGGGCGCTAAGTGGATGCTCCAGGTTTGGGGTGTCCTGGGGTGTTTGGAGTGATTTGGGTACAGTCACTTGGGTCTCCTGAGGGCCTCAGCGGGGCTTTTTGGTGTGTGAAGCATGCAAAGTACTTTACATTTCTGTATGTACATGTCAAGCAACAGCTGTTGATGAGGGATTTGGGATTTCTCTGGATGAGGTAGAGGTGCCAAGGCCGCAGCATCCGTACACCAGGGGTGGGGATTGGTTTTCTTAAAATCTACAAATACGGCCCTGAGTCTCGTTGTCCTGAGGGATTTGGGAGCTTTTTGGAGAGATTCCCTGTGTGTTTGCAGTTCATCTTTGTTTTAAAGCTCAGGGTGCTCTCATTTCCCTGTGCTGAGGCTCCTGGAGCTGGTTATCAATGATATTGTGGTTTTTGCCTTGCTTGACCAGAGTAGGTCCATATTAAATGGGTATCTATTCCTCCAGCTAGAAAAACTTCATTTTTCTGTCATTTTTCCATGCTCTGAGGTCTAATAGCTTTGTCTGGGTCCACTGTGGGTGTCACCTGTTTCTGAAGAATTGCCTCCCATCGCTGCCTTTTCATTTCTCTTTACAGACTAACCCCAATTACAGCCAAGAGAAGAACCGCTGCGAATACCTCCACAACAAACTGGCTCACATTAAAAAACTGATAGCAGAGTATGACCAACAGCAGTTTTAGCTGCCGCTGATTTGGACTGGGTAGGGCAAAAAAAAAAAAAAAAAAGAAAAAGAAAAAAAAGGAGAAAAAGTTAAAATCACCTGGACGTTACGTTCCCTTTTATACAACTCCATCCCTTTCAGAGACTAGCATTAATTCCTCGTGGTTGAAGAATGTGAGGATTCCTTACGATGCCGAATCTGTCCCAAGCCCGGTGTGGTCCTCTTGAGTTTTAGCCTCTCTGAATGTTGGAATGTAACAAATAGAGAAAAAAAGAAAAAAAGAAATAAAAAAAGAAAAAAAAAAGAAGACAAGAAAAAAAAAATAACCTGCTTATTTGAAGCCAGCGTTTGACACTTAAGGGAAAAGTTGCCTAAAGTGAACGAAGCTCCCAAAGGTTAAGAATCAGTAGTTTTCATGGATTAAAGTTTGGCATGAAGTGTAACTGCCCCTGGCCCGGGTCCACTGGGTTACAAATTGTCCTTCGAAATGGTGAGGAACTGGAATGCTGCTCGGTTACCTCCTTCTCTGCGACTGCTCGTATGCAAAAGCTGTCTGCTCTCCGCAGCGCCAGGTTCAGTAACCACCTCCGTGTGGTTCAGTACAGCTCCGTGTTAAACGCACCACGTACCCAGCGCTCTCCTTGTTCGCTCCCGCTTTCGGCCTCTCCGGTGCGTGCTCTCGTCAGGCGGTTGTGGCGGTAGGAGGGGATCTGCACTCAGGGCCTTGTGCAGGGCAGAGGTGGATCCTTCGTGTAAAAAGAAAAAAAAAAAGGGGGGGAAAATAATATTAAAATTGCTTTCTTTAGCCGCTTGTGCATTCAGAAGCTGTGGGCGTAAATGGCTTTTGCAGTGGCCCCTGCAGCATGCGCGGTCCCGTCTGCCTGCGCTCACCTCCAAGTACCCGTGCTGGGAAGATCGAGACCTGTCTGTCTTTGACTTTTCTAATTTTATACCAAGGCAGCCAATTTTCGTAATCGCTAATGAGACTGTGGTCTATTTTTGTATAAAGAAAAAAAAAAAAAAGCATCTTTTTCTAAAACTGTGCCTCCCTTTTCCTTTTAGGCCGAGTGTTTCAGAACCTTTCCTGTCTCCCGTCTGCAGTATTACTGCGGCTTAGCGGGTAGTTACTCAGAGGAGTTATTTTACTTTATTACCTGTGCTGACCCAAAAGAGAGGACGGGTGGGGGGGCACGATGCCTTTTTCTTCTGTTTTTTTTGTGTATTTCCAAAGCAGCAGCAGCAGCAGCAGCAAATCGTTCTCGGAGCGTGAGAGAAGTAAGGTAGCGTTTTCCCATGCGGGTCACTTCCACTGGTGTGCTTTATCTAGCCAGCTTCTTTAGTCCTCATTTTTTTTCTCTTTTTTTTATTTGTTGTGTTTTGGACTTGAAGGGAACATTTTTAGAGTATGGCCAGGGTGTGAGAAACACGCCAAAAAGCACAAAGGTGTCCTTTAACTCTATTTCTTTCTCTCCCTTTTCCCCTTTTAATCCTGCCAGCCTGTGTGATTTGACTTCTTCCCGCTTCCATTTATCCCAAAAGTAAAGGATTGCTTTCCTGCGGCGTCTCCTTCCCTTGGAGGTTGCACTGAGGAGCCTTTCACCCTTTGAAGGAGTGCAATGGCAGAGTTAAGGAGGGAAACAGTTCTTACACAAGGAGTATTTTCCTTTTTTTCCACCCCAAAAAATAAAATATGGGTCCATCTGCTGTATTAAAAAGAAGATAAAAATTAATAATAATAATTCCGTTCTGGCTAGGTTAGTTTTGCTGCGTCGTCCGGCCAGGGCCACCGCTTTGCTTTGTCACTTGCGATGTTGAGTTTCTGTCCCCGCGTTGTGTCCGGCGCTTGCCAGGACTTTGCCATCCCCTGCTTGGAGCCGAAGCCCCAACACAGCCGCGTCCTGTGGGGCTGCACAACCACCCCCGGTGGAGGAGAGGCGATGTCCCAGGTGGTCCTTCGGGTCCCAAGGAGCATCCCTGGGCTTGGGGAACACTTCGTCCCATCTCTTCCTCTCCGAATCGAGACAGATCGAGGTTCGGGAGCTATTTCTCTCGTGGGCATTCCCAAAAAGGCTCCCTCCTTGCAGGGAAAGCTGGAGTTAACGGCGAGGAGCTTTGGGCCAGAAGATTACGTCCTCCTGCTCAGTGGGGTCAGTGCATGAGTTTCGGGAGCGATGGCGATGTCCGATTCCAAAGACCCACCTGTAGCCCTGAATCCGTACATTTCACTGGAGCCACAGGAATTTGGGAGGTTGCATGGAGACACTGGGACATGGCATTATCTCGGACCCACCGTGAGATTTGTCACTGCACAACCCAGCTGGTGCCAGAGCAAATTTGGGGGTGAGGCTGAATTTCACTGCAGGGCTTCATCTCGAGCTGCGTTGCGTGAGGAGCCCAAAATTTGGGTGGCGGAAGAGGCAGCAGCTCCAAAGCCAGGATGAGTAAATTCTTCCATGGAAACACTTCTCCTGATCCTTAATATTTTGAACGGGGTTTTTTTTGTTGTTGTTGCTTTTGGGGGAGGGGGGGTGGTGGGGAGAATAGAGATGGATCTCAATCTTTATACATCTGCTATAAGATATTTTTGCAAACAGAGTTGTATACAAAGATGTATTGTGTACATTTACATGTATATTCTGGAACTTCTAAAATTTGAATATAAAAACTGAAAATATTTAATGAATATCCAAACTGTGAGACCCAATTAGCGTTCCAACAACTTTCTGCTTCACTTTTCTTTTGGACTGTGTTAAAGAATTGTAGTCTAATCTGCCTTTTTTTTATTTTCTTTTTTTTTTTCTTTAGAGATTATGAAGCTAGGCAAATTTTTGTGCTTTTTGGGTTAATAGAAACCAGTTCTAGGTGATTAAGTATGATCTTAACTTATTGATACTGTGTTTTACTTTGTAATATTGTACTGTGGATAAAACTATATTGAGCCATGGAGTTGGAGTTTACAAAAGAGCTTTTCACTTTGCCAAAATGTTACAATTTAAAGGCAGCATAGTCTTCAGCTTTCCTAATCCTTTTCTTAAGAGCTAGTGTCTTTTTTGTACACTAAAAAGCTGAATGCTGATTTTGCAACATATAATAAATTCACTGTATTGGAAAACAAGTGGACAATAAGGTGGTATGTTTCTTTTCAGTGGTGCTCGCTGCAAGAAAACACAAAAGGGAAAGGTGATAAATGGCTGGCGCGGAGCTGGAGAGCAGGAAAAGTAAAGGATCCGAGGCGGTTAAGGGAAATAAAATATCAGAGCAGTAGGTAAGGAAAAACAGAAAGGAAAAGATG
The DNA here is from genome assembly GCF_000695765.1 of Mesitornis unicolor. NCBI lineage: Eukaryota > Metazoa > Chordata > Aves > Mesitornithiformes > Mesitornithidae > Mesitornis > Mesitornis unicolor. The sequence goes on along the minus strand of NW_010165562.1, from coordinate 1,465 downwards.
CTACGGCTCGGGATGCAAACAGCATCTGGGTTGTGTCAAGGATGGGTCCCTTTTTTCCTACTGTCACCATAGCCGCTTGCTCCAGGCCTGGCTTCTTCAGCATCCCTGGGTCTGTGCTTGCTGGGGCTGGAGCAAGTGAAATAGAGCATAAAAACGCTCTGGTACCATAACATGCACTAAGTCGCTTCTGTTTGCCTTCAGTTGCTGTGCTGACCGCTCTGAGATCATACGTGATCCCGTGTTTGTCTGCAGCTTTAGTGCAGGACTCTGCGTTCTACCTCTAAAACAGGGAGGAAGAGAAAATACCCAGCAGTTAGGGACTGTCTTAGGGATGCCTTGGCTTTATTTTAAGATGTGGAGGTGAACAGGGAGGGTTCCACTCAGTCCGGTCCCACCAGCCTTGACCTTGGAGCTGACGCACCACCACGAGCACCTGCATGGGGTGATGATGATCCCGTGGGGGCTTTGCTCAGGTTTTTTATTCAAATACAACCCCTCGGGCCCCTGTTTTATTCTCTTTAATTCAGTGAGCTGCACCCTTGGGGTGCTGGGCTAATTGCAGGCTGGGTCCTGAGACACACATTGAGGACATTCACGCAGGAAGGGTCTCCATCCCCTCTCGTTCCCGGGGAATTCCTCTCACCCGCTGGCAGCTCCAGCACTGCCCCGGGTCACGCACGGAGCTCATTAACTGGGAGCTGCCCCAGTGGAAATTTACTGGCTGGGGCCTCAGTGCCAGAGCCAGCCTGGCTCCTGTGCGGCCGCCTTATCTGCACCCAGCAGGAGCAGCGGCGTGGGGACGGGGACCAGGATCCATCTGTCCCTCCACTACACCTAAATCCAGCCTGTGATCCATCCCTTGCACCATACGGCTTCACCATGGTGATAATCCATGTCACACCTGGGAAGAGTGCCACTTTGCACCATATCGGGTACCAGGTGCCCTCAAATTAGGGTCATGCACATGTGGGAAGGCAGATATCACCCCACAGTGTCCCCATTGCCCCCAGCTTTCAGGGATGCTCAAACGGTGGTGAAAGTACCATGGGTTTTTCCTGTGCACCTTTTGCTGGCAGCACATTTGCAGGAGTTGGAATAACGTGCCCTGGACACGCTCTGATGGCACCGTTCCCTCTCGCAGAGCAGCTGCGCCTTTGCTGCCAAGCTCCCCGAATCGCCCGTCCCTTTCCCTGCATGGGTCTGTCCTTGGGTGCGCCACCGGGATAGGGAGGAGATGACACGGAGCTGTGAGCGAAGATAACGAAGGGTCAGAACCTGGGGGTTGTTTTACATGGCGGGGGGGGGAAAAGCTAATGTGAAGGGAGGAAAATATAGCTAGGGAGAACTGAGGCTGCAATGGATAAATCTGAGGCTGCTTTGGTTGGCTTTAAGCTGCTGGGGTTGGATTGAGGGGGCTCCTGTGGCTGAACCCAATGCATGGAGCATCTTTGGCTGGGGCAGGATC
>NW_010165561.1:0-81034 GCF_000695765.1 Mesitornis unicolor | reverse complement strand
TCCCTAACGTTCTGTGATTCTGTAATTTCTTCACTTTCAAACACTGCTTGTTTCTGTTGGTACATATTTTGCTCTGATGACCTTCTCTTGTACATCTTCATTAGCTGTCATTTCAAATGTGTTGCTTCTTGGTAATTCCTGTGCTTTGGGTTTTTTTTGGTTTATAAAAGTAATGTTTTCTTTTTACCCAATGGTTTTCTTTACCTGGAATTTCTTATTTATGTTAATTTTTCCCCAATGCTTGAGTTTCTTTAAACTGCTTCCATGCAACTTGGTCTTTATTTTTACTGGTTCTATAGATAACCTGCCCTTCTAAAAGTATTTTTGCATTTTTTTCATTCTTCAGTGCATTAAGAATCACTTTTCAGATACTTTGCAGCCATTTGCTTTCTGTAGTATCAGGGGATTTTTCTTTCATCTAGTGACAACTAATTTTAATTCCCAGTCTACAGTTAGTATGTTCTTAATGTTTCTTACACTGTGATTAAACTCAAGTATTTTCATTTTATACATAAGCTCTCCCACAAATCTCATGTTTTACTGAATATTTCTTTAGAATAATAAGAGGTTGTGGTTTTCTGAGCCCATGAGTCTTGCATGGAGTTGCTGGCACGCACGAAAAGCTAATCCCTCCCTCCTCCCACTTGTATCTCCACACTCTTTTAGCAGTCAAAATTCTTATCTCCTCCCCCCACACACATTGATTTATGATATTTTTCCGGTATTTTATTCAAAGCTCCTATACAGGTCAGAATTTTCAGTTGTTGGTATTTTTAAAAATCTCTTATGGCGGTAAACTTTTATTATTAATATTTCTTAATATTTTTGATGATATATTCCTTTATTTTTCTTCTGTTATAATTGGTCTTTTGTTTTAGTGTGGCCAAAAATCTGTTGTAATAATTCTGTTCTTTGGCATTTGGAAGACTTGTGGTGTAGTGTTCTCTCTAATGCCTCATTTAGTAAAGACTTTACAAAGCAAATGATACAACATCTCTTTGGCCCTGGTAACATACCTGGCAAATTCAGTACTTTTCCCTTCTATGACTTGATTTTTGTGATCATCAAAGTGAGGATTCTGACCATTGCATCATGTTGCAGGGGTTACTAAAGTGCTTGATAGATTTGGAGATCTTTGTTTGTTTGTTTTAACTTGGAAAGCACCTTTGTCTTGTTTTGCCTAGAACTTGTGATTTTCGTTTAATAAACAAAACTTGTGATGCAGTTATTTGCTCTGCCAGATAATTATGCTCCAAATAGTGAGAACACCAGGATGGTTTTGGAGATAACAGTAGCTGAGTAATGCCCCAAGTTTGTTCTATGAGAGATTTCTTTCTTCAAGGTAGAAGAAATTTATAAATGTCTCAAGATAGTTATTTTTCCAAAAAAAAAAATCACAATAAATATAATTAACTGAAGTGGGTTTTTTCATTTGCAAAAATAATGTAATATTTTGTCTGTGTCCCCAATGCAGAGAACAGACCCGCAGCTCCTTGCTCAGTTCTACTACGCCGATGAGGAACTAAATCAAGTAGCAGCTGAACTGGACAGTTTGGATGGAAGGAAAGACCCCCAGAGATGTACACTGCTAGTCAACCAGTTTCGCTCTTGTCAGGTAATGAAAATGGGACCTTCCTAATTTCATTGATGTCTTTGTGTATGTTAAATGTATTGTATTAATTAGTTTTTATTGTCAAATTCCTTTAAAATGAACCTTTGGTAGATACATGCCTTTCCTTAGCGTAAAGGGTGTATTTTGAAAAGCACTATTCATTAATTAAATCTACTACGTCTCTTATAAGAGTGTGTTCATGTTTTCCCTTAAATAAGAACATACATTGAAGACTTCATTTCCTTTATACAAAATGAGCACACAGAGCTTACTAGAACATGAGAAATATTTCAAAATTTCAGGCAATATAAAGTAGCCATGTCTCTTGTAGATGCTCAGCTTTCGCACTTCATGAATCTGATAGCTTTTCATTAGTAACTGAACTACGTGAAGGCAGCTGGTAACTTTACTGATTTTTGGAAAGATATTGTCTGCTTCATGTAAAAAGTCTGGTAGATGAGAGGAGCTATGGAGGATCAAAGCAAAAGAGTGATTTTATCTGTGAATTATTTCAGAAGCATGAATCTGTCTCTAAGTTTCTGTTCAACAATATAGTTCATCTAATAAAAGCATTCCTGATAGTATTTGCTGAAAGCATGGCTAAAATTTGAGTGCGAAGTAGCTTGAAGTGAGAAGAACCAGAAACTGCAAAGACCAATTCAGTTAAGTCTAGCTCTGACTGGTATGGTCTTATGATCTGATTTATTAAGGAAAACAATTCAGAAATTGAAAAAGCATTGAGAAGATATTACCTTCCCTGTCACACTGTGTGTCATTCTACATCAAGTTTTTCACTTATGAAATTCACATTTTTAGATGTAGAAACTGTTTTTGCAGTACTTCGTACTTGCATGGATGCTCTGATATTTCCTCTCCCGGTCACACCCAAGAAAAACGCTTTAAACTGAAGTAGTTCAAGTCCAGAATACACCATGCTCAGGTGGTTGGAGGATTTATGTATGAAAAGTAAACACTTGCTGTCAACTCAGGAGAACTGTAAGTGGAAGGACCATAGTATAGACTTATTTACATCTCTACCAAGTAAAAAATGGCAGTTAAGCGTAAAGGATGTATTTTGATTCACCCCTTGCTAGAATTTCTTACCATTACTAATAGTAAAATGTACCAAACTTCATTATGTGGTAAAATTTCATCACTCATCAAGTTTTAAGATGAGTTTGAATAACGGTGGCCACTGAATAATGGTTATCATCATAACAAAAATTCACATTAACTTGGCTGAGTCTGTTCAAAAATTGGTTACTGTGTGCTTGCTTGCAAGAAAATTAAATTTAAAAAGTGCAGTTTTTTGAAGAGCATTTAAAAAGGAAGAGTTTACAGTTGGTGTATTGATATGTCAGAAACAATATTTCTGTCTAATTTGAACATCTTCACAATTTCCTACTGTACTGTCACTAGAGAAAAATGTGGAGTTTAAGGGTTTACCAAATTGGGAATGATGAGTTTAGTAGCAGTCAAAACTCAGTGACTCGGGGAGGGGAAGTAGCAGTGAGAGTTATCCTGAAAAGTCATTGACTTCAGTCTTGTGTGACATATCAGCTGTACCTAAATCACTCTGCTCAAATATTTATCTGATTTGTTTTTCTAAACCTCCAGTAACGGACATTCCACAAACTTTCTAGGCAAATTCTTTCCAGACTGTTTTTTTAGGAAAGGTGTTCTGATAATAAGGATGAATGGACAATATCAGGGTACAAGATAATCTCCTTGTTTGTTGTCTTATCCTTAGAGACGACAATTTAGTGCCTGTTTCTCTACAGGTGCACAGGCTTTCTGATTTGTTTCTTGTAGCATAGGCAGACCTGAGGAGTTGTTCTGTTCAAAAAGTAGCTTCTCTGAGAGTTTCACTGGTAGGAATGCAAGATACACAGAGTCCGATGGCTCCTTGGTCAGTTTGCTTGTCTTGCTATATGGTGACTCACCATCTTGTGACTCTTAATACCTCCTGATGCCTGGTAACTTCTTCTTTTCATTTGTCAAACAGATTGGTGTTACTAAAACAATCTGTTGCTAGAGCTGAAAGAAAGGATGGAGATGGTTTTATTTATTCATGCAGCTATTTTTGAAATTTCTATTTTTTGAAGTTCTGCAGAATAGGTCAGATCATCGTCAAATGTGAGTTCAAAAATGGCCGTGCTAATTAGGGCTTAGATTATTTTGTAGCACTTTGTGTAAAAGCTATGGTTTTTTGCCCAAGAGGAGGACCAGTGTTTTAGTAAGGATTCAAAATGTAGGTATTTGCTAATCAAATTTTGCGTGGTAAGAAGAAAAATTGGTTTTAGCCTAAGGTATGGTGGCGTTTGAGGAAGATGGAGAACCAACAGCCAGCCCTGGGGTCAAAGTGGCTGTAGTGAAAGGTTGTGCATGGGAAAGTAGGAAAGCAGCTCCACTGTGCAATGCCTCTGTGATAGCTGCAGCAACAACCACACAATCCCAACACTTTTTTTTTATTTTTAGAAACGTGCTCTTTCTGACTCTACAAGTAATGCTTTTGAAAAGCAACTTGTGACTGCAGAACATAGTAAACCAGACTCCCAGTCTTTGCGTTATTTCTTTTTTTGCTTGTTTTTCCATGTATTAAGTTTTCCAGATTATTTCCAGTCTTTATCTTCCTCAGTAAAGACTGCAACTCTGAACGTTGTCTTATACTGTTTTGTCTTAGTACTATTTGATGATAAAAATCATACTTTTTACAGTAACCTAACTTTCCAAAACTTCTGAAGATCTTGCAAGTTGGATTTCAAATGTTGTACAGCATGATGCTGAGTAGGCCGTATCTGAGTAAGAATCAAGGCAATGGTTCCAAAGCGTCGCTTTTCATTTTCGCATCAATGTGGTAGAACACAACACTTTGTCCCAAGTGTTGTAGCCTATTAGAAAAAGACATCCCTCATTTTTCTCTGGTGCTTGCATGTCAGAGGTGGAATATTATAATGACATAACGTACCTGTTAATGCAGTATCTTGGATTTATTATGTAGTTAATACCTATCTAACCAAATTAAATACTTCTTCCTCTACTGATTTCTGTTAAAATTAATAACTTAAGCATGCAGAGATGCATGATGAAAAGCTATGTAAGTTTTTCTTAAATGAAAAAGGGTAGGTAGGGTGGGATACTTTGGTTTGTTTGAACTTGATTGATGGTAATGGAGGGGGAAGTACTTTTTTTTCCTTAAGGAAGACAGGTTTACATCAGTGAATCTTGAGTAATATGTAGTGGTGGTTCATCTGAGGTTTTTTCCACTGCAAAACGAATAATTCATTGTTATATTCTTATATTAGTGGTATAATAAAGTGTCCTTTTCAGTACTCCTCCCAACATCACATGGTATTGAATTTCATTAGAAGTAATGATGCTTTCTGTACACCTTTAATTAATCACTCATGTATTTGCAATCATTCTCCACATTAATATACCTTGATCCTTGCTATTTTCACGTTGATTAATATCTTGTTACTTGAGTTCATAGACTGGTTTAAAACAATTTCTCAGCCATTTAAATGGAATTACTTCATTGTTGCGTATTCATTAACTTCATTAGTTTTGTTAAAGAGTAAAAAGTAAAAAAACCCCCTTTGTTTGTAACCTTTAACTTCATTAGTTTTGTTAAAGAGTAAAAAAAACCCCTTTGTTTGTAACCCAGAGATTTTGTTAGAACTTGATAAGTAAACATCAAACCTGTGCCTAAGTATATTGTGAAAATGTTTTCAGGATCCATAGTACTTTCGGTGTGCTGAGAATTATTTCTGCGTAAAGTAATGAGGTCTCAATAGCATATGAGTTTGTTTCCAGCATGGTTTTATCAAAATTGTTCCTTGCACTGTAGATTGGGTCTCTGCAATGTGTGACTTGATCTGCTGAAGTACACTGGGAAGGAGTTTGCTCTTGTCAGGGCTCTGACCTGAAGCAAACCATAGATTGCCTGACTGCCTCACACTGTGACACAGAGTAGTGAAATGAGCAGTTCATAGTATTTATGAAACGTCTCAGTGGTAGAAGTGATTGGCACTGACTGGTAGTATATTATACTGTCTCTTCCCACTTTTGCTGCTGTTTGTTTACTTGGGAAGCACCTCTTGAATCACTGCAATCGGCAGTCCAGCATTTTCAAGTTGGCTATCAGCACTAAAGGAATATGTGTTAGAGTGGTTCAAACCTACAGGCTGATGGAGCTGACTGTAGTGTGGAAAGAGGGTAAAAATGGGCTGTGGGAAGCAATGAGTAATAAGATGGCAGAGGGTAAAATGCTTTCCTGTAGGACCCCTTTAAGTACTGAAAGGTCACTATAAGGTCTCCCCAGAGCCTTTTCTTCTCCAGGCTGAACAACCCCAACTTTCTCAGCCTGTCCCATTAGGGGAGGTGCTCCAGCTCCTTGATCATCTTTGTGGCCCTCCTCTGTACTTGCTCCAACAGCTCCATGTCCTCCTTATATTGGGGACCTCAGAACTGGAAGCAGGACTGCAGGTGGGGTCTGACCAGAGCAGAGTACAGGGGCAGAATCACCTCCCTTGCCCTGCCAACCACGCTTCTTTTGATGCAGCCCAGGATCTGGTTGGCTTTCAGGTTACTCTGGCATCTTGTTGAAGCAGTGATGATTTTTGACAATGAGTCACTTTAGGAGGTAGCTGCCAATTTCTGCCTGATACAGGGAAGCTAGTCTGGTTGCCTTTCACCCTCAGCTTGCACCCTGAACATGAGTACATATCTAGATTGCTTTTTTCTTTTTAATTTAAAAACAAGCAAACAAAGCAACCAAAAAACCCCAACACCACCATACACAATGCTGAAGTTGTTGGGAGGTTTGCAAAATGCCTACTACAGTTTCCTGAGTGGAGGAGAACCATGGCTGAACTGTGGTGAGCTCTGTCATACAACATGTGTGGGTTTCTCTGTAGTGGGACATGGAAAGGATCTTGTTTGACTATACAAGAGATAAGATATAAAATATCTATTTGTTTATATTTTTATATATATTTATATATATGTGTGTGTGTGTATGTATATGTATTTAAAAATAAATAACGGTGTAGCATGGAATGACAACACAGGTGGCAATGAATAATGCACAAGGGTGAAACTGAAGCTAGATCAACAAGTTGCTAAATAATGAAAAGGGAACGTACCTTTGTATACAAAATACAGTTAATTTTTTATCAGTGAAAAAAGGGATGTGATTATGTTAAATGTGCATGCTGGGGAAGCCATAGGTTGTTACTGAGGGGATTGCCATGCCAGTTTATGCTGCATCATTTGCTGCCAATGGCTGCATGTGAACTGTGGAAAAACACTGGCTTTGGTGGAAGATGAGGTAGTTGCCTATTTAAAACATGAGGACATAACTAGAGAGCAAGATGAATATTTTATGTGTACTTCAACTAGAGCAGTATTTTTTGTGGTTGTTCAGATGTCACAAGTTTTTTCAAACTTTTTTAAAAATACGATATTTTCTGTTTTGTGAAAGAGATGCCGGCTGTAGAAGACTTTTAATTTCTGAGGTTATAAAGTCTTCTGACATTCTATTTAAAAAGAGAAGAGATGATGTTTCAGTTTTGAATAGATTATTATCTGCCCTAGATCAGATAGAAAAATTGTCGTGTTGGTATCTTGACTGAATACTGACATAGTGAACCTGAGAGACACTGGTGTAATTCCCAGAGCATTTGGAGGCTAAATGAGGACAGTGGAGCCAGGTCATTTTAAAACTGACTTTTCTCAGCGTTTGTGAAGTATGAGACTACACCAGATCCACTTCTGTAGGAATTAATGTAATGTGACGTGTCTGACTATCAGGGGCTTTATAGTTCTTCTGCATTCTTCAGCGGTGCCATCAGAGGATTGCTGTCAGCTCTGCTGTATTTCTCCTTTTTAACTTCTTTTGTTACTGTTGCAAAGAGAGAAATTCTAGTATCAGCCACTGAATTGTTTGTGTAGTCTCATGACTTAAATATGCTGCAGTTTGCCTTCTTTCCTTAATACGCACATGGTAGCACCATGTTAGCAAGATTAACAATACGTGCAAATTATTTGGTGGTATTTCCGTACTTGGGGATTAAGTCTGTGGGTTTTTTTGTTGTTAAAAGCTTTTTCACTTAATAATCTAAGAAAAAAACCTATTTCTCTCATTTAATTTTTCTTTAATGCTGGGGAAGTATGATAAGGAAGACAAGAAGGCAAATTATTTTTTATAAGACAATTCTTACCACTGGAATTTAATTTTCATTGTGACATTAACATACGTGAAAGTTAAGATAAAGGCCGGATTTTCTATAGAAAATAATTCATAAATCATTAAGTATTTCATCTATTTTCAAGGGACATGGCACCAATACTATACCACTGTGTATGTGTATATATATTTCAAATATGAATAATGGATTATTATGAAGAATATTTTGTGGAATATCGTGCAGCCTTGTTTTCTCGTGTGTCAAATTGTCGTAAGTTTGTTTTCATTAAGCAGAAGGAAGCCTTTAGGTGTTTTTCTACATATATATCTACATCTACATATATTATGCATTATGCATTGGGTACACCAAGGACTTCTATGTATTAGAAGGGGGGATTACAAAATATTTTGGAGTTTGAGAGAATGGATGAATTTCAGATGACCCTGTTGTTACTGTTAGTGTATAATTTAACACTAATTTAACACACTACTGGATGGCTGGAGTTCAAGTTGATGGGAAGAAAATAAACTGTTACACATCAGGGTAGCTGGTTCAGTCATTGGACTGTATATTTAGTCAGGGAGAGGGAGAAGCTTAAATAGTTCTGTCATAACTCCAAGTTCCCTTTGTGGTGTAAAGGTACAGCGACTGTGCTCTGCCTCAGACTTATGCTTTGGAAAAAATTTGTGTTAGCTCATTGCAGCACAATGTTCTTGGTGGAAAAAAATGTAGAGTTTAAGGCAGTCATTTAAAAAATTGCTTCATTTTGAAAGAATTAATGTATTAGCAAGTTAGTATTGCTTCAAAGAAGTTTGGAATAGCTGATACGAGGACAGCTTGTGATAAGGAAAAGTTTGATGTCGGAGAGCAGGCGTTGAATGGTAGGCTTTGGTACTACATGCTTTTGCACTACTCACGCACATAAAAACTTTCCATTTTAAAGGCTTTAGGAAATAAATACTTGTGTGAAATGCATTATGCGGAAAGTGTGCTGTGTTGGTTAAGAATGCTTACTTTTTTGTTTTTGCAGTCTACTCCCTCTTGCTGGATTTTCAGTTTTTACAGAGTAGTGCTGTTTTTTCAGCACTTCTTAAAAGCAGTGTTGAAATGAACAGCAGCAGTATTACCCCAAGTACACTGCTCTTCCAGCTGCGATGCAAATAAAGCCAACTTCTTTTATGTGCCGATACTGCTCCTTGTTCAATAGCTTAGAAAAAAGCCCAGAATTTAATTTAAAAACTGTAGTGCTTTTGATGATACCGCTGTGTGATGTACACAATATCAGTTCTTGGGTTTGCCCTGAGAATGCATTTTCGATTCTCAAGGTTTCTGTGCATGAAGATTACTTAAGCAAATACCAAGCAACAGATATTTGTATTCTTTGATTTCTCAGGTGCCCCAGGGTATCTGTAACTACTACTGAAGTTGTTGTTGTTCCACTTATATAGTGCTCATAATAAAACAGGGTAGTAGTTCATGTGGAAGCATAAGTGATCATCTTTAGGCTGCAAAGTTTGTTGAATTGATGTGTGCAACTGAGGCACAGAGAAACTGTGTTATTGACATAAGCTCTTATAATTTTTGCTTTAGTACTGTTCTGATACTGAGAGGAGGTCTTTTTTGTTGTTTGGTTTTGGTTTCTTTTCTGTTTAGATCCAATCTAGTCTCATAAATAAAGAAGGATGAACTCTAGCAGGTTTGCAGTGTGTTGTCCACTCTTGACTTGTATGATAACAGGGATTAAATTATATTCTTCATTTTCACACGTTCCTGCAAACCTCTGGCCTCAGTGACAGCCCTGTTTATTATGTGTGCTATTGTCCCCCATAGGGATTTTGCAACTTGGCTGGAAAATAATTTAACCCTGTAGCTGGAATGTGAAGAGTTCTCTCAGTAGATCTATTTAACATATTTGTGGTTTTCTGGCTTATTATGCAATGCAAATAAGAGTCTAAAAGTAAGTCTTATTTTATAATTGCGAAAATAAAATTTTGAGAACTTTCCTCAACAAGGCAGGCAATATTATCTTTATGTAAATCTTTTTAGGAGATCCTTACGTCACTCATTTAAAATACACATTATAGAAATGATCCTAGGACTGAACACTCTGTGTTAGAATAGAGATCTCCAAAGATTTGGGCTCTGCAGTTGGATATAACTTTTCATTGGTGGTATAATACCATATTGGCCTTTCTTTGGGTTTTTTTTGCCTACAGCTGCAGAACTTCAATGTAACTCTCAATTAACTCTGTATTCAGTGAAATAAGACTTTCCATTTTTTTATTGTAGAGTGTGTTTTCTCTTCTAGAAGATAAAGGCTTTTAAATCTAGCGGTGCCATGGTTTAACACTGCTAGGTTTTGTAACTGTATTAATGAAAATGTATAGAGTGATTTCAGAAAAAAATACTTATGTGAACTTGGGTGGTTATGGTCGGAGTCCTGTGATAACATCAGCAGCTGTGTATGTGGATTGTCCAGTCTCTGATTCATGCAAGCCCTTGGGCACTCAGTAGAAATGTTATAAACATTTTAGTTTCTGTAAATCTCCTTGCTTTATTGCTTGGATATGTGGTTGAGTATGGGCAAACAAGATAAATAAACTTCAATTTTATAAGAAAATCTGCACGAGCATGTCTTTCTGTGTTATCACACATAGTTTCTCGGGCATAATTCCACAGTCCATTGGCAGTGTCAATTTAAAAGTTTTCCATTCTCAGTTTACTCTGTTCTTGTTTCTATCCCCACACTGAGAGTGGTGATGGGACGGCCTGTGACAGTCTGGAGATGGGGACAAAAGCTGCAAAGCAGGTGAGATAAGGGGCTGACTTCCCAAGTTGGCCTTGCTGTCTAACGCTAACACTGCAAGATGGCCTTACGCTGTTTCCTGCCCATCTTTGTTGAAAAGTGGCTTTTTATTTCAGGTGTAAAGGAAACTTATCTGAAGGTGTCTCTGATAATCTGATAGGTTTAAGTGGTATGAGAATAAAGAATCTCTGGGGGAAAAAATATGCCCTTTTATTCTGTGCTTTATCTAATTACGTGCATGCTGAAGAGAAAGCAATTTTTAAAAAGTCAGCGTTAATGAGCGTCCCTTGATGAAGAAGGTACCTGTGAAGAGCTGTTAAATAACTCGTGGGACAATGCCAGTGTCATAGTGGATTGACAGTGAGTTGTCTGAGAAGTACTAATTGTATTCATTAACATTCTTGCCAAGAACAAACCGAGAGCAGGAACCACATCACTGCGAGCAATGAGGCAGTTCAGAGGTGCGACGTTTTCATGTTTGATTGCATCTGTCCAATGAAGAACTTTTTCTGATAGAATTAGGCAGAAATAGATCTCGTTAAATGGGACAGGTTAGACTAAAGCTGTAAGAAACTCTGATGCATTGTGAAACCTAATGATTGGTTAGAAGTCGGCAAGGATCTATTGCTAATGTTATTTTGTTAATTAAAATAAAGGTTCAATAGTGTGGTTTGAGCCAGGAGTACTTTTAGCTAAAGTAATGGCCAAGTCTTTCTAGCCTGCTTAATTTGCAGCCCTTGAGACGTATTAGTAGTGTTAGTGAAGGTCAGTGAAGGAGACAGCACAGTATTTCTTGAGATTGAGGGAAGAAGTTGACTGAAAGAAGCCTTCCTGTTCCCAAAGTTTAGAAACTATAGTGGACAAAGATACTTTTTAACAGTAGAGGGATGAAGTAGGAACCAAAAGTAGATCCTCTCCAGCCCATTCAATTTTATCAGAATGCTTGGGCGTTACTCATTGATCGGTGGTGAGGAGGTAACCATGCTTGTTTTCTGAATTGTACCTGTTTGTGAGGCTTTTCCTAAAATATAAGGGAGCTGGTGGGCTCTAAAGAAGTTATCATAAGGTCTGCATTGAAGAAGCTTGATGCAGATGTAGGAAAGGCAGAAACTCATGCCAGAAGGACTGGGCTGTTGACTGATGGGAGAATGAGCCAAGCCCTGTTTACAGAAAATTTTTCTATTTTATACAATCTCATCCAATTTAATTTAAGTGAGGACAGTGCCTGTTCAGGAAAGAAAGAGAGACTGTGAAGAAAAGCACTTTTTATTTAAATGATGTCAAGATTAACCTTAAATTCCGGACAATGCACACTTATGCTGTACTGTTTATCTGTGATATCTTGTAAGTTCTTTGGTGGTTTTTTCTATAGTTTCATCTCCAGTTCAGTTGTTTTATAATTGATTACAACCTTCTCGTTTCACTACTCCTAGTTGCATTGCTCCAACAGACGTCTTTGTGCTGTGTGACAAACAGTTGATGTCAGTACCTGCTTGCTGTTTGAGTACATAACTGAGTGAAAGCTTGTGGCGTTTCTTCTATAAACATGCAGGCTTGTCAAGCCTTTCATATGTTTTTACTGTACTTCAGAGCACTATGAATGAAGAAAAAGGACTTGAGTATAACTGTGCTAAATACACTAAATAGCCTGCAAGTATCAGAAAAGAGGATTTTTTTCCTTCTATTGTGACTCAGGTTACAACTGCAGATTTAAATTTACCTGTTTTCCCCAGAAATTTTAATTGGTTGATGGAATGATATAGCTAAGCAGAAAACAAATGTGCAGCAATAAAAATTTCTTATTAGGAAATAAAAGAATTGTGTCTTTTAAAATCTTGTCTGTTTAACAGCTTTTATTCATCGTTTTTGGGAAACTTTTGGTTGGCAGTATTATTTTTCTTTGATAGGCATGACAGCTAGAAGACAGAATGCTTGACTGTAAATTTGGCTATCAGTACAACTTTATCAACTAACGAGAATGTTGTTTCCTTTGTGTTTTCCATTCATATTTGATCTTACGCAGGGAGTGACTAATACTGTAAGATATTTTTTTCTTTGAAAAAAGGATTGTAATAGTGTGTGTTACAGTTAACAAGCTTTTTCATGTGTTTCCACTTGCTCATATGGATCAAACGGGTCATTTGGATAAACTGCCTGTTACCTAAGACTGTGGGCAGAGGGGATTGAATATGCTGTGCACTGCAGGTCCAGGAATTAATTTTCAGCAGCAAGCCATGGGAAGGGAAGGTGGCTCCACGCCAGCTCAGCACTGGACGTGTTGGGGACACCAGATGCTGTCCCTGCCGTAGGGGAAGGCAAAGCAAAGATGTCACGAAGTCATGGTTACGTTGCCTCTGTTGTGCTTGTGGCCTTGGCTGCGGAGCAGCTCAGGAGCGATATGAAGAAAGTGGTGCCAGGCTGAAATTATTTTGTGCTTGTCAAGTCTTGAAGTACATTTTAGGGTGGTTTTGGGGGTGTCACTGTACCATGGTAGGAAGGCAGTTACCTTGTACTGGTGGAGGAGAAACCCCATTTTATGTTTGTTGCAGCAGATACCCATGCTCAATGCAAATGTCTCTTATTCTTCTGTTGCTATGAAGCTATGTAAACGGGGGGTTAGTGTACCAGGTTACTTACTGGATTATTTTCCAATGTCTTTTAATAAAAGGCAAACATTTTAGGGTCTTTGTAGAAAAGGCCTAAGTATATGTACACTGCTCTAAGAGCATGTCTGGATCCACAATGTTTATCCAGTAATACTTTGGTTCACTGAGAACAAAGTTCTTATCTCTTACTGATAAAGGGAGGCTTGGCTGAAAAGCTCTGTACTGTGAACAGTCTTTCAGTACAAGTTTGGGTACACTTCATTTCAGTAGACAGTCATGTCTAATATTGGTTAATGGCTTTTTGGTGAGGAGGACTAAAATGGATTTTATTTTATTTCCCCCCCCCCTTCCCTATGGCAGCATTGGGAACACTTCAGTTTTTGAGATCTGAAAATGCTCTTTTCTGCAGAGAAAGGATGATGCCTTGTAACAATTCTGTACTTAATGTAGTCTCTCAAGTTGGTGTTAGTTGTAACACTAACAACTGGGGATTCCTCTTTTATTTACTGAGAGCCATATTTGGGCAGGTAGTAGTAACAAGGGAGAAATGAATTGCATTATTAGGTCTTCATGTTAGAGACACTCAGAATAGATGTAAGTTAGATTTAAAGGTAACTTGTCAAAAGAGTGCATGCTGGCTTAATGAAAAATGTCATTTTAGCCAATAAATAAATACTACATCTTTTTAAAGAACCATTTTTACTTCAAAACTGTGCTCAAATATCTGTGCCCTCTTTTGTTTGAACATTGGTTTGCCAGTGTTCACTGTTTCATATGTAACAGTCATTCCACTTGGGCAGATGTAATTTTTTCAGTGTATGCATAGAAAATTATAAATATATGCAGGAGGTAAGATAAAATTTTCCTTTAATAAATCTGTGATATTTAGAGTGTTTCGTTTCTTCATGAGGGTACACTAGCAAGACAGTCGAGGAAGAGTTGCCTGATGAATTTTGGTATTGCTCTAGGCTAGGTTAAACTAGGAGCTACAGCCCAAAGTTCATAGACAGAAAAATCCTGCTGCTTTTAGAAAGTGGAGCATCTGGAAGTTGGCAATGGGAAATAGTGAAATAGCTGATCAGGCAAGCACAGCCTGAGTTCAGAACCCAGCAGGGGACCTGCAGCTGCCTGTTTCACCCATCAGAGATCCAAAGTTTCTCTGGATAGCACCGTGTTCCCTCAGCCCATCTCGCGCAGATCCCAAAGGCCATGCTTTGGGGTTACGTCACCTTATTATTGGTTCCTTCTGTTAATGAAAGTAACCCATAGAAACCTGACTGCTAGCTAATTGCTTTAATTATACCAATGTCTTTCTTTGTGTTTGGCCTTAATTTGTGTTCATCAGTTCTTTCTGTTTGTCATAAATGTAACATTGATGGAGGTCTGCAACTTAGCATCAAGCAAGAAAAAGAAATGGAAGATGTGAAGGATATATTTAATCAAAGTCTAAAATACCATCTATTCAGCTCATGGTGATATTATCAGAGACTGTGTTAGCTTGGCTAGATTCTACTGATAATTCAAAAATGGATATTAAAAGATGTACTGAACAACACAGGATGTTGCCTTCCACTGAAGAAATCTTGCAGAAGACCTCAAAAAGGTCATGTTGAATTCAATAGCATGGGAGAGCAGCATAGATTTTTATCAAGGACGTGTACAAAAGGGTGGATAAGTCTGTGTTTTGTTGATCTAAGTATGCATTTTATAGCATAAGTAAGATGGCTTTTCTTTTTGTACCTATTCAGAAAGTTAATGCAGCAGTTGCTGTTAGCTTGATGCTCTGATTATTGAGTATATGGCCAATTACTGCTGGGCCAAAAATAAACCAACTTTTTTTCCTCTACTGTGGCTATCTACATCCATTGGCTCATACCACTCATTATCTTTCCTACCAAAAATAAATATAAGTGCTCTGCATTACATGAAACATGGAGCTCTGTTTTCCAGGAAATGAGGAACTTGGAGCGAGTCCTACAGCAGAATCTCTGCAGCGGCTGCTTGTTGTGCTGCTGGAGAGCCCAAACAGAGCAGCTGAAACAAAACTGGGCTCATCCCGCTATGCAAAGGAACCAGAAGATAACAGATAAAGCCACCAAAGGACACATTAAAATCCGGAGGCTTTTATGTAGAAAGATGGATCAAGTGAAGGATTTACTACTTCAAGTCCAACTAATTGATTTCTGTTGCTTAAATTAGAGCAAAACCTCAATGCTACCATGTATCCGAACCAATTTGCTCTTAGCTTACCAAGCAGAATGCTGTAATTAACCAAATTGAATGTTTTCTTGAAGCTCTTTTAAAGAAAAGACTAATTTGCTTACAGTGCATTGGATAGTCTGTCTAAATTGGCTGGCACCCTTCCAGTTTCAAAGCAGCTAAGATTTGAACTTGGCTAAGATTTGAACAGGAGCAAGTATTCCAGATTTCCTGTTTTGGTTACTGGTGCACTGGGTGGATGAATGGAAGAGGGAAGGAAAGTGACATAGAATTGTTTTATTTTCTATAGTAGGATAAAATAAACCCTGTAGAAGATCAGAGAATTTGGGAAATTGCACATCTTCAAAGAGCAAAAACAATTCACCTTGTAGAATTCTTTCATTATTTATACACTAAGTGGCAAATTCTGCCAACTGTTCTTTCCTTAATCTTCCAGTATCACCATTAGAGTATGCAGGAAAAGATGCTCATCTTTGTAGTGGTCATTTTCACTTAGCTTTTTTGACAGAATGACCAGCTGCCTGGGTGAAGCCAGGTAACTCTTTACAGACAACTGTTACCAGTCCAGAGCTATTGTGATTTATCTCCATTGGAAAGTGTATATTAAAATTCTAATTACCTATGGTTTAATTTACTAGTACTGCACAAGAAACTTTTTTTTTGTAAACTAAATCATGAAGTGTGGCATCTTATCATAAAATCACAGAATGGTTTGGGTTGGAAGGAACATTAAAGCTCATCCATTCCAACCCCTCCATGGGCAGGGACACCTCCCACCAGACCAGGTTGCTCAAAGCCTCATCCAACCTGGCCTTGAACACCTCTAGGGAGAAGGCATCCACAGCTTCTCTGAGCAACCTGCGCCAGTGTTGAGTGCTCTGGATCAGAGGCATTTAGAGGCTGTAGGAATATTGAAGAAATGAGGAAGAATATTAAATATCACTTATGTGATAAACAAATGATATACTGAAAAATTAGTATTATACTTGATTAAAACTTTTACAAAACATCTTTATTATATCCTATTGCCAGCAGTGACAATATTTGGTTTGAGATAAGTGCATTAAGGTACAAAAATCACATGATGCCTGTAGTAATTATCTCCTCAGATGATTTAGACAGAATCTTAGTACTTTTTTACAGGTCTAATGATTAGAAAAACAGAACAAAAACATGGAACAGTTGTTTGGCCAGGTATAAGTTTGGTTGCTTTACTCCATTTGCATAAAACTTTATTTGATATTTCAGGAATTTTGAGTATATATGTAGATGATTATAAAAAGGGAATTCAATCTGTCTTGTGGCTGCTGTGAAATAAGATTGCTTTTACAAAATAATGCATTGAAGTAAAAAAAAATAGGGAGGAAAGCTGTTCACTATGGGTGTCATCATATTCTGTGTAGCTTTTTAGGAGAGGGGTAAAAAGTAAGAAATAGAAAATTACATTTTCCCATATTCAAGTTTGGTGGCAAGTAAAATAAGTTGGTATAGGATGTTGTAAAATAAAATGGGATTGGATTATTTGAAATCGGATATAATCTGAATCAAATACAATTCATCTCAGAGTTCCCTGCCTTAATATTTCTTTGTATTTCCTGCTGCTTTTGTAAAATTTAACTAGTAGGATTACTTTTTACCAGTGCCTCTCCCCAGTGCTAAAAGATCCTTGCAAAGTCTTATTAATTTCCTGCAAATAGGAATCTGGCTTTTTCATCCTTATGTGCAAACCTGTATTGCTGTCATGATAAAGTGAAAGCTACAGGTAAAGCTCTTGGTCTCAAAATAGATCAGTAATATCTGATTTAAAATACATGATGAGTGACTTGTGCCCTTCTACAGCTTAAATGCTTTTAATCCTCAGTTTAATTCTTTGCTCTGTAACTTTGGGTAGGAACTAAGTGGTTTAGGAGTTGATTTCTCTGTCAAAATACTTTCAAAATATTTTTGTTCCCAAGCGCGGTCTAGCTAAATAATAAGTGTATTCAATACCAGGAATTAAGACATGAAAGGAAGGAAAATAAGAAACTTGCTATTAGTCTGCTCTTCTAAAGCATCACACTGATTTACACGCGATTCCTTGCCTGCGTCCATTTTATCCTGGAGAGGGGAGGTGGTGGCCTGGCTTGTTCTGCAGCCTGTGGATTAGGATGGTGGTGCGGACAGAGTGGGAGCATCTTTGCTGTCTTCTGTCTTCTTCCAGGATTTTAACTTGAGTTCCCCTTGTAGTTACACTAAGGAATATTGTGAGGCTGGGTTTTCAGAGTCTACCGTTGACATCTCCTTGAATTCCTAGGGATCCAAGCACTCCTCTAATCCTGGCAGTATGCTAATAACCAGCAGAGTGAGGGGTACATCTCTAAAATTAAATACTTTCTATGTTGGTGAATCTAGCTTTGTTTTTTCTCTCTTCTCGTGCCTGCTGGCCAAGGTCTGCATTGAGATGTCATAGAGGAGCTATGGAGCATTTGGTTTTCAGATTTGTTTCTAGAGAAGATGGTTGAATATTATGTGTGCCAATGTGCTGTTTATGTTTGGGGTATTGCCTGCTTGTTTTTAACAGTTTTATTGGAAAGAGTTGTGTTACCTCATGACAGACTTGCAAAAAATACATTAGTGTAAAAATGTTTTAATTATTAACACATAAAGTACCTTATACCAATGTGTAATAAATGTTACCAATGGTTAATTTATTTATTTTGAGTGAAGATAACTCTGGTTATATCATTCATGTTAAGATTACTTGTGGCAACAGCAGTCTACACTGAAATTATAGAAAATGTGCATTTTTTTGTCGCTGAAGTAGGCTTTGTGTTTCTTAGTGGGAAACTTACAAAAGGGGCAAGTTTTTTGAGAAGTCCTATCTTCTATTACTTTTTAAATTGAGAGAAAACTAAACCAGTGAAGTGTAGACTTAAAGCAGTTCTGTTAAACAGTTCAATACAGACAGATTTGTTTTTATTTGCTTGAAAAATATTTTAAATAAAACATGAATTCTGTAAATAGTGGAAGAAGCATGAGACAGAAAAAACATCTTTTTAATGAAAGCACTCAGCCTTTTTTATGTTCTAAATCTACCTTTATTATGTTAATCAAATTCCACACAGTTCCCAGCAGGGGTATGTGAAAATTATCTTTTCAAATAAACGAATACAGATTATTTACTGCATATCAAGAAGCTGGTTACAGGTCTTTGATCTTCATCCTGGTCCAGGCATAGATCAAAGCCGTTATTAAGACTCTAACTTATGTGGTGTCCTCTTATCCTGGTGGATGGCAGGGGTGCAGTGGCGGGCGGGTGTCCCAGCCCTTGCCCACTGGGGACTCAAGTGTGGAAGCTCGAGTGAGAATGACTCAATTTGTGATGCTTCTGGAGTACTTTCGGAAGAATCAAGTGCATATCATTGAGGCTGGTGAGAAGAGTTGAGAGAAGTCTGATTTATTTGTACTTCTAGTTTATTTGCTGAGATTTTACAGCTAGAGAGCTGGAGGTAGTGAGCTCTTTAAAGCATGCCTCCTTATCAGAAGTCACACTAAAAAAATAGTTGACTGTAAGTGCAGTGAGTTTGAGAAACAGCCTCTAGAAAATCTAGAAAAAATGAAGTCTGCCACTGTTCTTTCTGTGCAAGATTCTCCTCTGTGTGTGTGTGATGACTGTAACAGTTAAATACTGTGTTTTCTGTCTTGTATTATTAGTTGGTGCTTCACTAATATATTAAGTTAGAAAAGACTTTGTGGAATTTCTATGGGAACAGTATAGATGCTATCCTATATTTTGCTTCAGGATAATGTTTTGAACATCATAAATCAAATCATGGATGAATGCATTCCACATGAACGGGCCAACCGAGACTTTTGTGTTAAGTTTCCAGAGGAAATACGCCATGACAACCTTGCAGGACAGCTTTGGTTTGGAGCAGAAGTAAGTCTTATATTTTTGTTACTTGGGGTTAATGGACAAATTTTATGTTGCATAAAGACAGAAGTTTAAAGTACATCTTGAGACTTTTCTGAAAATGCTGAATATAATTACAGAGCAAAGCAAGTATCTTTGAGAACTTGCTCTGGATTTTTGGTGGGTGAGGATTCTTTAACTATGATTTTGGTATTGGTTGGGCTAACAGCATGCTGGTTAATTTTCATAATTGTCTGTTCTCATTATGACCACATCTTAAAAACTACTCTTTTGTGAATTAGCATCTGATTAATATTCTTAATTGATTTTTTTTTTCCATCCTGATGGTCTGTCTCGCATCTCATGCTTTGAAAATCTTAGAACCACATAAATATATGTAAGAGAATTTTATCAGGATAAACATTTTTCTCCAACAAATATAAGTGCATGCTGTCACTTTATTTTGATGGTTATATTATGCTATAACTCATATTAAACTTCCATAACTTTAAGCTGGTATTTGTTGCACTTAATTCATTTGTTTCGTATGAATGCTAAAATTATAATGGTTTCTGTGCAAAACACTGAAGTCTGCTTTTCTTCTCTTACCTGGTTTATTTCAAAGACCTGCATTTACAGCAGCTGGTAGGGACAAGGGATTTTTGTAGTGAAAAAGCCTTAATTATTTTAAACAAAGGAAACCTGAAGTGTCAGAAAAAATTATGAGATGAGATATGTAAGGTATTTATTCATTAGTACTGATGTCACAGAATCACAGAATGGTAGGGGTTGGATTGGATCTCTAGTCCAACCCCCCTTCCAAAGCCAGTTCACCTACAGCATCTTGCACAGGATTGCATCCCAGGCAGGTTCTGAGTACCTCCGGAGAAGGAAACTCCACAACCTCTCTGGGCAGCCTGGTCCAGGGCTCTGTCACCCTCAAAGTAAAGAAGTTTTTCCTCATGTTCAGTTGGAACTTCCTGTGTCCCAGTCTGTGCCCATTGCCCCTTGTCCTGTCACAGGGCACCACTGAAAAGAGCCTGGCCCCTTCCTCTTGCCACCCACTCTTTAGATATTTATAAGCATTAATAAGATCCCCTCTCAGTCTTCTCTTCTCCAGGCTAAACAGACCCAGCTATCTCAGTCTTTCCTCATGAGAGATGCTCTGGTCCCTTAATAGTCCAATGGAGGGCTGTGAAGAATCTCTCCAGTAGCTCCATGTCTGTCTTGAACTGGGGAGCCCAGCACTGGAGACAGTACTCCAGATGTGGCCTCACTAGGGCAGAGTAGAGGGGGAGGAGAACCTGCCTTGACCTGCTGACCATACTCCAGGATACCATTGGTGGTCTTGGCCACAAGGGCACGTTGCTGGCTCATGGTTAACTTGTTGTCCACAAGGACTCCCAGGAAAGCAGATCTGCTTTCCAGCAGGTCACCCTCTAACCTATACTGGTGCAACTTGCGCTCCCTGCACTTGCCTTTGTTGAACTTCATTAGGTTCCTCTCTGCCCAACTCTCTGGCTTGTGCAGGTCTCACTGAATGGCAGCACAGCCTTCTGGTGTGTCAGCCACCCCTCCCAGTTTTGTATCATCAACAAACTTGCTGAAGGTGCATCCAGGTCATTGATGAATATGTTCAGTAAGACTGGATGCAGTACTGACTCCTGGGGAGCACCACTAGCCACAGAGCTCCAACTAGACTGCACCACTGATCACAGCCCTCTGAACTCTGCCATTCAGCCAGTTCTCGGTCCACCTCACTGTTCACTCATCTAATCCACGCTTCCTAAGCTTACCTATGAGGAAGTTATGGGAGACAGTGTCAGAAGCCTTGCTGAAGTGGAGGTAGATGACATCCACTGCTGTCCACTCATCAAGCCAGCCAGTCACACCATAATAGAAGGCTGTCAGACTGATCAAGCATGATTTCCCTTGGTGAATCCATGTTGGCTACTCCTGATAACCTATGTGTACTTGTCAGAGGGAGTCCATGTATAACTCTTGGGTCAAGGAGTCTCTTAAGTAGCTGCTTTCCAGAAACTGAAAGGGAAGAATCGCCTTGTGACCTGTTTTTTATGTTCTTTCCTATACAATATTACCACAGCTTCAGTAGGAGACGGGACACTGGTCTAGCTGGATCCCTGGTTTTATAGCCAGTGTGACCAGTTTTGCTGCAAAATGTGTCACGGTTGCAGAATATCTGTGCTTTTTGTAAGGAATAGATTTATTTTGCAAAATCAAGCAGTCTAGCCTGAATCAAAACAGTCCATTGATCATACTTCAGCTGGATTTACATTCCTTTTATGCAAGCAATCCTTCCATACAATAGCATATATATCCTACTTACACTTACTGCCTAACTAGTAGAAGAGATTAAGTTCTTCCGTCAGCTCTGTGGTTCATGCACTTGAATTCCCCCCCTGTTCTCGTGTCTCCTTGACTGAGCTGCTCCCTACTTTTTTATGCAAAGGCTTTTGACTCTCAGCGTATCAGTCTTAAATCTTTCACTTATTTAATAATTTGCAAAAAATTAGGGCTACTTACTGCCCTTGTTCAAAGTATTAAATATCACATTTCATCCTTTTTTTTAAAACATAAAAGTAACCTTGTAAAAATTAATATTTTTCTCTCGATGTATTTCATAGTGTTTGGCAGCTGGTTCAATTATTATGAATCGTGAAATTGAGAGTATGGCTATGAGGCCATTGGCCAAGGACCTGACCCGAAGCCTAGAGGAAGTTAGGAATATCATTCGTGACCAGGCCTTAAGGGATTTGAACCTCTACACAGAAAAAATGAAAGATTCACTCAAGCATTTTGACGTCCTTTTTGCTGAATTTGAATTAAGGTAAAAAAATATGAAATAAATTCTTTGTGGGTGTTGGCTTGGTTACTACAACTGTTGTATAGCTTGTTGGTTTTGGGAGGTTGGCTAGTTTTTTTTCTGGGTTTTTTTTGTGGAGAAAGTGTGTAATTTTTTATCATACTATTTGAATTCTAACAATACAAATTACTGAAGATTTTTTCCTTCTGCTGTACTAGTAGTGAAAAGAAAATTAAATAGCTTTTTAGCAATCGACATTTGCTCTCTCCAACTAAACTATAATCTTCTATTTGCATACTGGCATATGGCATCTGAGGGAGGTTTTTCAAGACACAAAAGGAAGCCATAAATCTCTCTTCTCCCTGTCACACGAAAGGCGACAAATAAATGACATTTTTTAAAAGATATGGTAACAAATAGTCTAGAGATTATGAGGTTTTGTTCTCTTGCACTAGAGGGAAAAGCAAGATGCAGCGAATGAATTTAAGAAGGCAAATTGAAATCTGATGAAGGAAGTGCTTTTACACGAGCCGTAATTAACCACAGGAACTCACTGATCTAAAATCTTGTGATTGAGAAATGGCTTGGGGGTTTATAGCAAAAATAAAAATAACTGCTTTTATTATAACTGGGGTGAGAAAAGTAACTGCTTAATGGTTAAATTAAAGGTCACGTTGACCAGGTTTTGCATTGTGCCTCAGAATTTAAGCCAGCTTCCTGCATTTCTGTTTGAAGTTTGTGGTGCTGGGCATAGTTACAGAGAGGATGCTGGACAAGATTATCTATGGATCTAATACAATACAGCCATTCCTACCTTTAGCAGAAGAGGTTTATTAGAATTGGGTAGTGTTTTAAATTTTTCTTGGCAATAATCCATAGACTGTCTTGTCTCCCATAACTGTTTGCTGTTCCTCAGTATGCATATTCTCCTGTATTGATTCAGCTAAGCAGTTTTTTTTCTGATGCAAAAAAAAAATCATTATACTACTACAATGAAAAACATTTTAATTAAAAACATTGGCTAAGGATGTGGTTTTAAGTGTAGCTTTGAGTGCAGAACACCAATGACAGGAACTGGTTCTTGACAGTGCCTGTGCACAGTTTCTGACCTGTCCGTACCAGCCTTCTATATACAACTTTTTTCTTGGCCATTACTTTGCAAACAACTTTTTCCTTTCCTGTGTTACCTGTAGTCCACAAAATACAAATTAAGTAATATGGCAACAGAAAGCTACCTGTTCTACCTGTGTTCCTTGCCTTGTGAATTAGTGCTTTTACAGGTAATTCAACTTAGAAAGAAGGCCAACTTTTAAGTCTCCTAAATTGTCCCTGCTGGCTAACTGAATTTTGCTATTATAGTATCAGGTAAAACCTTTCTAGATAAAATATGCATTTTATTCAGGTTCTTTTCTTAAGGAAATACAGAGTAAACTATTGTATCTTCAAGATACAGCAATAAAGGTCTTTCCAGGATCTATGTCCCTATGCCACACAGCATGGAGTTCCAATTGCTAGATGTGTGTAATTATACTTATAAATTACTACTTAGTTCCACTGCTTCAATCTGCAGTAAACAGGCTGCATTTCTTACAGATTCTTACACTGTAAAATTTTCATCATGAATGCTGTCAAAATAGATGCAAAACGTTGCAGGAAAAGTTACGTTTCTAAGACTATTTGGTTTTATTTATAATTTGATTTTTCAAGTGTGTAAAATACTAGTACATTATTTTATAATCTTTATAGTTACGTGTCGGCCATGGTACCTGTGAAGTCTCCAAAAGAATATTATGTGCAGCAAGAGGTAATCGTACTTTTCTGTGAAACTGTGGAGAGGTAAGCGTTTTAGTTAAGAACCAGACTTTCATTTCTGTGTTTACTTTCTGAGCTATTGTAGAAATATTTTAACCATTGTCTTTAAGAAGCATCATAGAAAACCAGGTATTTTGCTTTTCTAGTAAGTATCAAAGTACAAAGCTAAAAAGCATTAAGTATGCTTGCCAGGCACAAGCCTGTCTTTGTTGTCTAGACAAATACCCCGAAGTTGATAATACAGTGGTAATATTATTGGTATGCTTAGTTATAGATGTGTAAATGAAGACTAAGCATTTAAATGAGTTAAATCTGTTTAAGGCATCAAGACATAATGGCATGTCATGCAAGAAAACATGGGGAGATGATTCAAGTTATCTGTGAACCTCTGATGATTGTCATAAAGAACTTGTAAAAGCTCTTTAAAGTCTTAGGGGACTGGAGCTTGACTCTGTATGGAGGAGGAGGTGGCCTTCTGGGCTTTGAGCACACATTGTGGAGTGCTTGCTCTGTGATCGTTTTGCTGTCCACCAACAGCAGTACTGGCAAGAAAAGTATTGAGAAGGAATAAGAAAAAAATATTTCCATGTTTTTTGAGACCTGTTGGGTATCAGCAGGACCAGTGTGCAGTTTTGAGTGTTATCTTATGCACTGATATGGACAAATCGGAGAGGAAACTTGAGGAAGTTATGAAACTTATGAGGAAATTAAGAAATGGTGAAGAAAGTTAGAAAACATAACCAAGTGAAAAGCCTAAACAAACTGGGTTTTGTTCTGAAAGGGGCTTCAGATATTTGACAAGTTATTAGAGGACAATAAAGTACCCCCAGATAATAAATCCTCAGGCTTTAGTAATAGCTGCTGTATTGAACTGGGATTTTTTGGTTCGGTTTGTTGGTTTAGGAGGGGGTGCTGACCTAGAAGATTTTAGCAACTTTTATTTGAAAATGAAATAAAATGCTTTCCCCTATTATTTGATAAGTGTTTCTTTTAGTTGAAAAACTCTTAAGCGCCAGTGGTTTTCAGAAACAAGCTGAAGCTGAGCATGTACTAGTAAATAAAAAGGGGAAAGTGGCACAAAGATGATTTGGTTTTTGGATGGCTAGAAAAGCTTTAAGTGTTTATAAAGATTTTTATTTTTCTTATATTTTTTTAAAAGCGGAGACTACAGCAGTCATTATATACATAGTGGTTTAGATTGTACAAAAATAGTTCATGAATTAAGTATTATCAATTTGGTTTGGCTTATAATAATTTTTTCACATTTTTTCTTGTTGAAATGTAGTCTTGCATAGTTTGATTTCTTACTAATTAATTGTATTCTTCTGCTTAGAGCCTTAAGGCTTGGATACCTCACTCAAGACATGATAGATGACTATGAACCAGCTTTAATGTTTACAATTCCGAGATTAGCCATTGTATGGTAAGTAATTTTTTGACTACTCTCTGTTCTGCCTCACTTAAAGATTTATGGAAGATTTCAAAAACTTTGTTCAGCATTTTGACATGTTTTCTTTTTTAAAGACAGTGCAAGCAAAAAAGAAAAAAGAGGGTTATATTTTGTTTTATTTTTCAATTATTACCAGTTTCATGTGGAATATCAAGAGGAAAACAAGAAAAGAGAAGGCAGGATTTTAAATATAGGAGGCAGGAACCTGGAACAATTGATCAGTCATTCTCCAGAAAGAAGTTAAAACAATTAAGAACCTCAGTTTATGGAATGTCACATTGTCAGAAAGATTTTTGAAAGTGCATATTTTGTGTCACTCAAAAATAATGTGACCTAAGGATACTTGTCTTGAAACCAAAACTTTTCAAAAGGAATTGTGTATTGTTCTTAATGACTGTAGGTTCAGAAGGAATTGTCATGGTAAACTGCACTGTGACCTCTGAGTTAAGCTGAAATCTTTTTTTAAAGACGATATTAATATGTGTAACTGAAGTGTAGATTTATGCTCTGTGTTGACCACTCAAGACAACGAAATTAAAACACTGTTATTGCTTCATGCAGTTTTTGCAATTTTGGACAAATCAGATGCATTTTTCCTAATGAGTCCTCATGATTTAATAGACAGAAATTTCTCTGGAGTAAAGCCAGCATATTTTCAATATTTTACCATTGTGAATGTTTTAAAGTTAACTAATATAAGTAGTATGATTGAGGGGAAATACAAAATCTCAAATCCTGAGTGTAATACACTTCTCAGGAAATTTCTGTGGCCCACTGTTCCTGTTAAAAACGATATTGTCCGTAGAAGTAATTCTAAAAATAACAGTAATAATCTGATTATCAAGAGACAATGGGAATGTGAGAACTCAGTTGAGGCTGCTGGTAGACACAATGAAGAGGAATGCATCATGACTAATCGGAAAACCAAGGACTCCTATTTTTTATGTTGGCGAGTATGTTAACAGGTGTCAGTGAACTTTGAACCTGTTAGGAAATATTAAGAATCACTTTTTTCCAATTTGTAATTTTTTTCCATGGTACAACTATATTAAAGCTTTGATTCAGAATTCTTTCAAAGGTCATATGTGGAGGACATTTCATAATATTTTTTTTTTAGTGGTCTAACCCTCTTCTATATTTTTTTTTTCTTCTGAGAGTTGAGCTCTATAGAAAGTGAGCTATACCTGGAAATTGCCAAAGGAATGGTGATTCTGCAGCAGTTACAAATTTGGTGAGAGCAGCCTCGAGCTTCTACTCAGCAAAGAAGTAACATTTGTTTAGGCAGAACATTAGTACGTGAGTCAGCACTAACTATTCTGCTTTGTGGCAGAGTATGTATCCTTGGTAACAGGATAATTTGTATCAAGCCACCAAATTAAAAAGGAACTTTAAAAGGGAGCAACTTTTCTATCTCTTCTATCTTCTTTCCTTGCTCCTGCCCTCGAAGCCTTATTCCCCAAAGCAATGTTGATCAAGTTCAGCAGTTGAATTTCTTGGACCCTCTGTTACCATGACAATTCTGAACTTTCTGCTGGCCATCTTCCAGTCTGATGGGAGGCCACGGGTACCAGGGCATGAGCCAGGCTGGGTTTATAAACAGAAGGAAGAGCAGTATTTCCCATATGGTAAACAGAGTGCTTGCTAGTGAGCAAAAGACATCAACAGTCTTGTTAGCCAAGGGTCCTTGTTACTCTGGATGATTCAGATGCAGAGTAGCTAGGAAGCTGTTTTTTTGAATACTGTGGGTAACTGAGTACTGACTGTAAGGGCAGGAAGGGGAAAATGGCCTGGGAAAAATGAAACCTATGGGATCTCAAGTGTGAGAGCATGAGATCCATTTGCCTTTGAGCGATATATATTGTTTTTGCAGTGGGCAGAGAATTAAGTAGTTTCAGGCAGAGTGGTGCCTGGTGTGAGTGGAATCCACTCTCAGACACAGTGTGGTGTGGTGCAGCAGATATGGTGAAGGTGAGTTTTGTTTAATCCCTGACACACAGGCAGGTTGGAGCAGTTGTCATTTGGTCAGGAGAAACTACTGAGATCTACAGTGAAGTGCACGGAGACATTCAGGACTATGAACCAACCTCCTTCCAGGGAAATTACTGCAAGTGCCAAGTTGATTTAGAAGCATGGTATTATCAAAATGTGCTTTATTTGATTTAGCAGATGTTTTCTTTTTTACCACATGTTAAGACCAGATTGTATTTATCTTAGAGGCAGAAAAATAGCAGCTCAAGAGTCAACTATCTTACCTAGAAATCATTCAGACTGGAAAGGAAAAGCCATCTGCAGTTTCTCTCGAGTCAGTGGACTTTCCCCAACTTACGTGATAATCAGTTTCCTGGTTTATTTTTTTTATGGGACAGCCACATGAAATAAATGGAGGTTCTTCCCCTTATGCTTGTGTGTTTAAAGGGGGGGGGGGGGGTGTGGACAGAAGAGAGGGGATCTTTTTCCTGTTGCTTTAAATAGCATTTAATTCTAACTGTGGATGAATAAGACAAAAAAGAGATAACAGTATGTAACTTGAAGGTAGTTCTAATGTTTATATACAGTTGCTCTTCTGACTGCTTATTCGGTGGTTGCTCTGTGTAATGAAATTTTCATTTTTGTGTGTGTTCATGCATGCGTTTGAATTAGTGGCCTTGTCGTCTACTCCGAGGGACCATTAAACTTGGACCATAAACCAGAAGATATGTCTGAACTCTTCAGACCTTTTCACACTTTGCTAAGAAAAATAAGGCAAGTAATAAAAGACGATTGTAGGTGCTTCTCTTCTAGACTGAAAATTAGGGGCCTAAAAAAGAACGCATAAATGCCTAAAAAAGAGTTTCTCTGCTGTGTTAACTGTAAATGGCATTTTCCTCTCATCTGCCTGATAAACCCGTGAAATAACTAAATGTAGTTTTTCATTTCATGTGAGTTTGAACTTTTCACCTCCTCATGATAGTTCCTTTTTTTCTGAATATCATTTTGTTACACTTCAGATATCCCTCATGGTTGGATGATGCCTGAAATACTAAAATTGCGGTTTATTTTTGGGAGATCCTGTTTCTAATTAGCATCATGTTTCTGTTTAACTAGGATTATTACATTTTCTCAGTATGTTATGATGCAATACTCAGATAATTTTTAATCTAATAGAAATGACTGTCAGTTTTTCATATTGTGGGTCTGTTTTTACAGGATCATTTTATGTATCCTTATTTTCCCAATGTTTCAGTCTTGGTAACCTATGGAAATGTGGGATTTGGCTCAACTTTAAGTATAAAGGCCATTATAATTTTTTCCTAGTTGAAGTCTTTCTAAGATTGATTTATTACTTTGGAGAAATCAAGCTGTGTCTTTAAAGGGTCTTTATGTTCAGGCTTTTTTATATTCAACCTTAAGGTATGTTTAAAAAAAAAAACAAACCTAGATTTATAAGATCTATTATTTTCTTAGAATTCAAATTTACATACCAACTGCAAATTTTGTTCCCAGAAATCTCTAGAGATAATTTGGTAGAAGTTTTTCCTTCCTGTGTCCCATTTTTACCTCTTTATCTCCTTCCCTGTATGTCATGAGGATGGTTTGATGTAAGAATAGTTTTCATGTAGACAATGTATCCCCGTTAATCTCCTCTCACCCAGTAGAGGTGAGGCATCTCCTGCAGGAGAATGTGAGCTCAGTCAGGGATGGTTCAGAGGAGCCTGTTTCTGAAGTTAGCTTTTATGAATATCCAGACCACATCCTTTTGTGACCCTTGAAGACTTCCTAGTATTTTTGTCTAGAAGTTATAGTTTTATTTTAGGTATGTTTGTGATATTGATATTGAAATCATAGAACTGACAAATCAACATTTGGGTTTTTTGAGTGATTATGATTTATAAAACAGTAAAGAGCAACAACTTGAATTGAGGAGTGAAACTTAAGTTAGAGTGGGAAAAAAAAATTAATTGTAAGGAAGCTTAAAGTCCATGAAGTTTACATTAAAATACCTAATTTTCAACATATGAATATCACAGAAATTTTCACCAGCATTCCACTGTCTGACTAAAGCCAAAAGAATATTTAAAAGCTAATACACTTCTCATAATCTGTACTTTCTGCTTACTCCTTCCATTTCACAACACAGAAAATGAAAATCAATGAAGTCAGTTTATTGCTTAGTCCGTTTAATTTTAAGTTACTTTCAAATTAATGATTGGGTGGAAAACATGTTAGTAAAATGCTTGTTTGTTCAATAACTACAAATTTCAATGCAAACTTCAAAAAGCAAAGACTCTTTCAGATGAGTTTTTGGAAGAAGTTCTGATATACTTTAAGACATATTTATTCTTTCAAGTGAGCATTGAGAAATGTTATTTCACTAGTCTAGCAGACAAATTTTTCAAAGTGTTCTTAGAGAGTATTTATCAGAGGAAAAAAATTAAGCAAGATGTAATGTGACATTTTATCTCTGGCAGTCACTGAATCTCAAGGAACGTGAACATTTGAAAGAACTGAGCTCAAAAAGATCCTTTAGTAGTAATCCTGAATGAAAAATACATTGAATGAAAATAGCAATGATATACAAATAAGTGTGCAGTTCATGTAGGATAATTAAATCACTTTTTAAAGTACTTAAGCTGTCTAGATTTTTTTTTTTGGTTATCACAGATTTATTTTTTTTCAACTCGATCAGGCTGCAATTCCTACTCGGTGAGAACATTCACAAAAACTTGTTAGGGAAGATGGAATGAGATATTTGAGCTTGTCCATACCAAAAAGAGAGTGTTTTTCCTAGGAGTCTTTCTCCAGCCTCCATCACAAATAGTTAAGACATAAAAATATATTAGTCTCTGTTAAAATAGTTGCATCTTGTATTGCAGTTGTGTGTCTGTTGTAAGAACATAGAACAACATCTTACTGCAGCATATGATCACACACCAGTAAAGTTCTATGTAAAGTTGTATAACTTTTTAGCCAACTAAATATTTTAACTCATGGAATAACACCAAATATACAGCTGATTATTTTGTAGGATTACAGGTAGTTTGTAAGCTGTATTATCCTAAAACATCCCTCCTGTTAAAGGCATTGATAAGCACTGTATTTGTGTGGATCCACATAATTAAATCAGAGCTAGCAGAGAAAAGTATCTTTTGGCTAGGAAAATTTTTAGTGTCCTGTTGGTGGCTGGCAACTTTGAGAACAACAGAGATTGTGGAGGCTGCAGAAGCAGGAAGGACTCTTGTTTAGATTTTGATAAGGTTGAGCAGCAAGCAATGACTTTGAATGCTTTAGTTAATGCCTAAGCAAGGTGCTTGTGCTGGTTTTTATTTAAGATATAAAACATCAGCATTGGTATCTTATACACTCACCAATGCATAATTACATAGTAGTGCTATCTCTGTTCCTTTTTAGACTAAGACACTTGAACCATTTCTGCCAAACTACTGTAATCTGCTTAGTAAGTATAGAGAATCACAGAAACACAGAATCACAGGGTGCTTTGGGTTGGAAGGGACTTTTAGAGGTCATCTCGTCCAACCTCGCTGCAATGACCAGGGACATCCTCCACCAGATCAGGTTGCTCATAGTCCTGTCCAACCTGACCTTGAATGTTTCCAGGGATGGAAAAGCATTTCGTCTGGTATATGCATAGATATTTAATTTAGATGCCTGTGATGCTGAATGTTCTTGGGATAAAATATTAGCTATACTATATGTACATTTGAGGCTGCTATACAGAGGTTTTCAGGGATGAGCAAATTTAGGATTGTGCGGTACTCCTTAATTCTGCCCTTTTTTCAGAGCCCTCTGCTTGCCTGGTGCTTGTTTCTGGACCATTACAGTTGATGGCGGGGTCCTATGGTCTTTGGCGATGCATAATCAGGCAGATTGCAGATCAAGTGATGCAGGATCAGAGGAACATGCCATTAAGTACACTGAAACCTTTCTGTATTATTGACTAGAAATCAAATGCAGTGTACTTGTTGTCAGTGAGTTAAAGAATGGGGGTGGGGAAGCTTGTGAAACTGGTATGCTTTTAAAGTATGCACAGTTTTGGGAGGAAAACCAGTGGATTTTTCTGAGTTGGCTGTGCTTTTAAAACTTTGAGTTGATTTAAAACTTTTGCAGTAAAGGAATGCCAGTGATATTTGGTGTATATCAGTGTTGGTTTCTCAGTGTTGATGTGTCAGAGCAGATCTGCAGATGCCGGTGTGCTGAATTCGGCTCAGCGCTGCAGAGGCAGGAGGATGCGAATTGCGTTCCCGTACCTGCGTCATGTTGTTATGGTGGCAGCTCTGTAAAGGCAGCTTTTATGCTCTGTTCATGCACAGGCTGGCAATAGCAACAATGCTGTTCTCTGAAAGCGGACAATTTAAAATTGTAGTCAGAATAGGAGCAAAATCACTGCAGGATGCTTGGAGAACATAGGAGATCAGTGCACCTGGGGTTTTGTGGCCCTGTCCTCTATTCAGATGAATTTGTCTTTAAATGGACATCTGGCCTTGGATCTTTGAAGAGGTAATTTCTGCACCCTGGATATTGGCAGTAGAGTAAAATATGTTTATTGGTTTTGCAATAGGCAGAGTACATTTCTACTGCTGCTTGTAACAGGCTGAGTACATCTTAAGAGCTTGCCTTGTTTTACTGCCAGTGGCTGTAGCCACTGGAAGAAAAATGCTGCTCCTATTTTCAAGGCTAGATTGCCTTCCTGTGATACCATGCCAAAAAGAGTGAAAAAAGGTGAAACCCCAACATGTGCCTTTTAAATTCAGTGCTTTCTGAAGCGTCTATGAGAAGGAAGCACACCACTGCTGTCAGGGTGCATCACAACAGCTCCCTTTACCTGTGGCTTCTGAATAATGAAAGCAGCAGGAGAATTTTTATTTTCCGTATGAGCACAGGACTTGCCTGGATCCAATGACAAGTTACAGATGCTACAGCAGAAAGGAAATTAACTGTGGAAGTAGCTACAACTTAATTAAACCTTATGGTTTAATAATGATGTCTGATGTTTAGTTTTAAACTTTCAGTAGTGAGATTTAACTTCTCTTTCTGTATACTGGTTGACATTCATTTTATTCTCAGTACCTACATAGGCATTTTAAAACATGCCATGTTCCTAAGGTTGGCAGCAAATCCTATATAATCTAATATACAGTGTGTCAAAAGATAACAGTTAACCTAACATTTGTCACCTTGCAAGGAAACTTGTCATTAAAACAGCCCAGTGAGTCTAGGGGTTTCTTATGCAGAGAAGTGAAGATAATTGTCCGAACATCTTTTAGGACAAGCTGTATTTGTTAATAGCAAAATTTCTGGTGTGAATTGGGAAATTGAGCATATTTCCTTTGAATTTAAAGCAGGATTATTTCTTTACTGAAATAACATGGAGACTCCCACATCTAATCCAACTGAGTATAGCAACTCTTGCAAGGCAGCGTGGATCTGACTTTCCTAAAAAGGCATGAAAACTGTCAGCTGATTTCATTGATTTTTATTTTTTAATAGAGTTTTATTTATTTAGCCTCAAAACTGCATACAACTCTTCTTAAATTTTGTGAGGTTGTTAGTAGCAGAAACGAAGAGTTTGTTACTTAAGTCAGTGAAGCTAGCCAGCATAAAGTAAATATGTATTTCCATCACTTACTTTACGGTGAATGTGTGAAACCTGCATCAAATAGGTCTGGCTCTCTGTGCCTTCAGAAAGGAAGCACAGCAGCTCTGGACACCCACACATCCAGGAGTCCCGGACACTGCCGTGCGATGTCCTGGAGACTGAATAAAAGTGGATGCTCAAAGTCAGAGGATTCAATTTTCCCCTTGGCCCATTTCATTCCCAGTTATGCCAATAAGCTTGGGTGGAAAGCAGATTCCTTTGAATGTTGCTATTGTGGTCGATTATTTGTACAATTGCTAATTCTTACCTCGTGTTTTGAGAAGAAAGGTATGATTGTGGTGTATGGAGAAGCGTAGCTGATGTTTAAGCAGTTTGATCAGTTTTTAATGTTTTTGCATAGGTGAGGGACAAGCTTAGACCCTTCACCATTGCCTTTGTATGCTTTCTTTTTAAATTAATTATTATTTTTATTATTTACTGATTACTTTTTAAATAAAAGATGGAGTAATGAGATAGTATCATTATATACTGTTTAGACAAAAGAAGGGAATGTATTGGTCTTTTAAAGTGTTCTAGTGTGCCAGACAGCAACACTGGTTTATAGCTCTATTGGCTAAGTGGGTCTAACAAAGATTGTCCATTCCCCTTTCTTACTCATTTATGGCTGAAAAAAATGTCGAACTTCATACTCAAAGATGTGTTTAAGGAAATACTGACCTCTTCATTAAAGAGAACGTGGAAACAAGTGACAAGGGTACAGTGGTGCAATTTTTCCTAAAAGATCATCTTCTGTAGGCTTAGAATTTTTTTCCGGGTCATATAACAATTATATAAAAGCATGATTTTTTTTTTTTTAAATAAAGATGTTGATTGTATGGAATGTAGATTACCATAAAAATGTATACTTCTCTAAACTTATTTTTCTTAAAATTGTATGGTAGCTAATACAAAAGTCACATACTGGTGATGCAATCTTTGGGCAATTTGATCTTTTAGTGATAGTACTTGAAAAAAATACCAGGTCTTGAGTGAACAGCTTGAGAATACAAGCCATGGACTGGAAATCAACATATGAAATGTGTTGAATGTTTCCTTGGGGGTTTTTTAGACTGAAGTTACTGTTTTAAGGGAATTCCTTTAATATGGGCTGCTGTTGATATTGTTATTATTAATTATTGTTGTTATTATGCTAGGTGTATATCACCTGCTAGCCAACAATTTCTAAACACATGAAGAATAATGGACTTCTAGCTTCTGTTAAGCAAAAGTTCTTGCTTTTCTTATCCATTCATTTAAAATGTACTTGCTGGTCTTTGAAAGCATCAACAGGAGTTCTTGACAGAGGATATTTTTATATGTGGTTTCTAATTGAGAAGCATAATGTAGATCACATTCAGACCTAATATTAAGTGCTCCTGTGTCTATGTTTTCGTTTTAAAGTGCTTCAACATAAAAGCCTCGAATAACACTCTCTATTTAGGTGCAGTCCAAAACTGCAGTGCTAAAGACCCTTGATAACACTGGTGATTCTGCATGTCTCTGGAAAACAGTTTAGTAAATGCCTGAATATTTACTTTCAGGCCTGCTTGGTTTTTAACATTGTATAGAAGTTTGACTTCCCAATGACTGAGTAAAAATTCTGAGGTGGGAGAGAGCCAGTTCCAATCTCTGTTTCAGTGAACAGGCTTCCAAGACGTCAGTGTTGCATAAGGGATCGTACTATTTTTAATCAGCTTTTTGTCTGACAATATAATGGTGTGAAACTTCTACAAGGATGGCAAATTAGTTTGGTAATCAAAGTCAAATTTATGAATTAAAAAATTAAAATTACAAAGCATATCGAATGTAGGCAACATTTTCACACTAAGTAGATAGGGAGGGGAAGAGATCCATTTTTTGGGTGTGTTTTGATTTGATTTTGAGCTTCATTGCAAGGATGTCAATAATTTGGTACTCTGTATTTGCATTTTAAAAATCTCAAATTCAGGCACTAGCAATCACGTGGGTTCTGAATATGAATGCCAAATGCACCTTGAGTTTTAGACCTGAACGTAACTTTACTAACAGTAAAAACTTTTAAAATCTGTAATATCGGTGCCCCCTCTGATTGTAAATGCAAAGCGATGTGTGTCTGTCTTCATTTTCAGGGATCTGCTTCAGACATTAACGGAGGATGAACTGCACACACTGGAACGCAACCTCTGCATCTCTCAGGATGTGGATTTTCCTGTCAGAGCGGATCCTGAGGTACCGTCTGTCATTACACCAGGCGTCACTGCGACTTTGCCTGCAAAGGAGCTTTCAGCAAAAGCTGAAAACACAGAGGCTGAGCTGGCTTGTTCTATGCAGTACGATGAGCAGGAGCTGGAGCAGCTGAACAGGATGGTACACAGAGTCGGAGATGAAATGTCGTCTCTGCTTTCCCCTCCAAGCATCTGTCAATCTCCAGCTCACAGACCTAGCCTAAGAAATAATTCTAGCACGGAAGCTTCGCCAACAAGACACCATCTTGACGATTTAACTGATGAAGAGGACAGAGTGTTTTTTATGGATGACCTAGATGGAGCAGGAGAAGCTCTTGCTGGGTTGGATTCAGTAAGTGATACTTTTGCTTGGGTGAATAACCCTTGCCATGATTCAAAGCAGAACCTGCAATATAGAGATGCTTTGCTGTACGAGAACGGCCATCAAACAGAGGAAACTTTGCTTTTAAAAGATGCCCAAAGTGACTTAAGCAATAATAACAATATTGAAGATAGCAAACAGATGTCTGGCATCTCAGTTCAGAATTCGTGCAGCTGTTTAGAAGGTCCAGACTCACAGTTATACCTCAATGGCTGGGACGCGTCTGCTGATGATGCGGAAATGGCAGAAGTGATAGCTCACAGGACGGGGGGAATGAAAATATCTGCCACTGTAATATTCAATCCTAAATCTCCCTCTAGCTCAGAATCCCCAGTAACCACTCCAGAAGCAGCTATTAATTGTGTTCCTGGATCTGCTAATCCATTACCAAATGAAGAGGAAGATGAATCCCATAAACTCAGTATAGCTGCCACAAACTGTCTAATTAATTCCTGTGTGTGCTGTGGCAGCTGTGAAGACAGCAGGGAGGACAGTGTTGAAGGTTTAAAGAGTAAACATTCTGCAGGAGGTGTTGTAAATGCTTCGTACACGTTAGTAAAGTCTAAGGAAATGGACCATGTAGATAATTCGGACAATTCAGTCCCTGCACAGGAAACGTTAAAACCCGAAACTTCTGCTTTGTTAGCAGAAAGAGACTTTGGCAGAGAAGAGCAAAAACTGCCCATCTCCTCTAAGTGCCTGGCACATTCCTCAGGTTCACAGGTAGGAGCAGAAAATGACTCACAGGGAGAAGCAGAAAGCATCTCAAGTCAGCAGAAGAAGTGGGAGAAGAGAAAACAACTATGTGAGAAAAAAATGGACAATAATGAAGATGCTAGTAGTGAAAGGACAGCAAAGGAAGATGTGAAATCAAGATCTAGTTCAAGGTAAGAGCAACCTGATATTCTGGTGGTAATTTGCATGTAAATTCCTTTATCCTTGTACTTTAGTGATTGGTGTATAATGAATGTTGATTTTAAAGAAAATAGCGTGTTGCAGGATTAAGGAATTTTTCAATATCTTTTTTTTAATGCAAGTTGCTTTTTATTTGACTTTATCAGCTTTTTTTTGGAGAACACCTGAATTTTAACCATATAACGTCTGAGTATCATTGAAATCAAATACACTGATCTTACTAGTTCAATGTAACAAAGGGTGCCTTGCTGCCGAACATCACCTGGGTCGTTAGCTCTGTTGTGCTCTGCTGTTTTGCAGGAAAAGTGTGTCTGCCAGATAGTAAAAAGTTAACTTCTGCATCAGTGCATGGGATTGACTTGGAGTCTAAATGTATCTTAACTTAGCTTCATTTGAGAGAATGGGGTTGATCTGATCATGTTGCCTCTGGGCACGAATGTATTTGTGAATGTATGTGCTGAAGGAGCCTAGTAGAGTGCAAACACAGCTTTTAAACCTATTGGACCATTTCAGCCAAAGCTGATAGAAGAATTAGAGGTCATGGACTAAGGGTCTACATATTGAATAACCATAAGGAACTAGGTAACAGAGTGAAAGCATAATAGTTGTGTTAAAGAAAATGCCATGCTTCAGCTCAACTTTGGTTAGACATTAGGATTCCTACACACATCAGTAGAAAACCAGACTTCATTTTGGTTTACTGTTTAGAGGGTAACCCGTTTCGTAGTAATGTCCTCAGTTTCCCTGAAGTATGAATATCATAAAGCAAAGGAAAGAAATTAAATA
Source organism: Mesitornis unicolor (assembly GCF_000695765.1). Classification (NCBI taxonomy): domain Eukaryota; kingdom Metazoa; phylum Chordata; class Aves; order Mesitornithiformes; family Mesitornithidae; genus Mesitornis; species Mesitornis unicolor. The sequence goes on along the minus strand of NW_010165561.1, from coordinate 43,701 downwards.
GAAATTACTGTTGTTTTCTGTATTTCTGTGACAGCTTTCTTCCTTTGTGCCTTACTGTGTCATTTCTGCAGAGACTGTGTGATGCAGGATTTCTGGTGTGTGTGTGTGTGTGTGTGTGTGTGTAGAGTTTAGGATCACGCAGTGGGGGTAGCTTGAACCCCAATATAAAGGCTACAGAAATAAGCATTTCTTTAATAACCTACCATTGAATTATGAAATATTTTACTGGTGGTGGAAATAGAATCAAGAGTTCTTTACACTGGAGTTAATTTCTGTTACAGGTAAAACAAAACTTAGCATGCAAAAAATTCAGTTTTTGAGAAGGTAATTTTATCTTCCTCATTATTCTGACTATTTGCAATCTTAAGCTTGCAAGTATGATCATATTCAAGGCCTTACAACAGGGTTTCTGAATGGACTTCATTTTAAGAAGTAATTCACAAATCCCTTTGACATTTCATGCTTTGACAACACTTCAAGTGGAATATTGCTTAAAAGTAATTACTGTATGTTTAATTAGTGTCCTGATAAATCATACACCATTTGCATAACTCAGACAGTTTGTCTACTAATTTTTGCCTTGGGTAGGATATTAAGTGAAAATTGTGAGAACAAGCCTGCAAAATGCAATAAAATGACATACATAAGCTTCTTTTTCAGCCTCTTGTGATAACCTCTTTTCCACATGCCAGTCCAGTCTCTGTTAATAATGTGTAAAAACTTTCTGTGAGAGTTGTGCTTTTACAAAGAGTTCTGTAGGTCTGTGTTCCTCTGTGTCCTTTTGTTTACTCTGGACCTGGCTCTTGAACAGCTTAATGAATGGCTCCTAGCTCCTGCCTGGCCTCTCTGTGCCAGTTGTGATTCTGTAGACCTCAGTCACACTTCACCCGCGTGGTTACTTTTTCAGGTCGTAAAAGTCACAGCCTACGAGATCTGAAGTCGCCCATAGCTTTGATCGCTCCTTTTGTCTTGCTCTAAACACTTTTCAGTGTTACTGTTTCCTCTTAGCGATAAGTGAATCAGAACTACACTTACTCAAGATATGAGCAAACCATGGATTTGCACAGTGGTGTAATTATTTTTCTGTTGTTTTTTCCAATGGCTCCCAATATTTGACTTTGAGCTGATGTTTTTTTTGAAGTTGTCTGTCAAAGCCCCAAGATCCTGTTTGTGAGCTCAGAGTCTGTCATTCTGTATCTGATGCTAAAATTGGTTCCCCTGTGTTTACCAGTTGAACCTCATCTTGCCATTTTATTACCTGTTACTCAGACTTTAAGATCCTGTGCAGTTCTTCAGTGTGCTCTTGTTTTGTTACCCTGGATAGTTTTGCACCAGTAGCAACCTTTCAGACCCCGTCGTTCTCCCCATCTTTGCAGGCTGTACGTGAAAACGGAGCCCCCAGGGTCCTGAAGAACTTCAGTGGTGCGTCCTGCTCTTCTGAGGAGTGTTTGTTTAACAGCTCCTCCCTACTGGTGGTTAAATATTATTTATCCATTTTGGGCCTCTTCCTCTTATGCTGTAGCTCTTTAGTTTTCTTAAAAGCCTTTAGTGAGGTATTTTGACACAAGCTGTTTGGAAATCTGGAGACTCCAGCCAACTCACGGTTCTTCTTAAGCTCCTTGACCCCTTCAGAGAGCTCCCAAGAGGCTCCCTCTGCAGAGGCCGTGTTACTTCTTCCAGGCCGATCTCCCCATTATTGTCCATCTTTTTTAGCTTTGGATATATTCTGTGAAGTTGCTTGGTATGAACATCAGGCACATAGAACTGTCTGAATCCCCTTGGAGTCCTTTTTATTTTTAGACATTGACACCTTTAAACTCCAGGCATCAAGGAAGTTTTAAATGAGAGGTTAATAATTCATCTGTTTCACTCCTGAGTTCTCCCCAAACACTTGGATGAATATTTTTGAATATTTTGTTCACAAGTTAGTGGGTTTTCTCTGTTTTCACCAAAGCCTCTTCCACAGTTATTTTGTTGATTACATCTAATTCTCTCTATTCATTATTGAGACTACAGTGCATCTGTTACTAATTGTCAAATACTCCATCTTTGCAGAAGTGGAGAAATGGGGACTGTTTTTTGTCAGTAGGTTGTTGCTCCTTCATTTGGAAATGTTCTGATATTAACTCCTTCAGTATGTTCTGTGAGAGATGGAGATGCTGGGGATCTATTGAGGACTAGATTAAAAAATTATGTATGTGTAGATCCTTAGTTTTCTCATATCTATAAATAGATTTAGTTCTTGCCTCTGAATCACTGGTCATGTTATTGGTAAAAGAGAATTCTGTTACAAAACCGAACTTTGTGGACCTTTTCTTACTCATGCTGCCTGGGCTGTGACTAATCACTGCTTTTCAATGGTATTTTTAAATTGGAAGATCGCATTAAGCTTCTGTGACTGCTCCCTATTACATGCTAGTGAATGCCAAGTTAACCATAAGGGAAATGTTGGAGATGGTAGATTATTTTCAGAATGATGGATTCATTAGCTAGAACAATAAGCAATCTAATATACATGGAATAGCTTCAGGATATCCTCATTCATCAGATGGATAAATGTATTTACTTTCTAGTTACTGTAAGTCACCAACTAGGAGGAGAAAATTTCCTTTCACTTGTCTGAATCAAGCAGCTGTCAAATGTGTACATTGACACACACTGTAAATCAGTTTTTATGCTATGCAATATGACACTATAGGTATAAGTTCCATGGTCCAGTCAGGTTTACTGTAACCCTTTAAGTCTGAAATACCTGGTATTTCAGGCTTCTCTATCTAGCCTCAATATTCAGTGGAGTTTAAAATATAGATTAAATAATCTATTTAAGATTTGGGCATTGACGTGAATTTATGATGTTAGTTTTTAAATCATAGCTGATGTTATGTCTTTCTCCATTATTTGCTTGTAAGTATCCCAAGGATGCAAAAATCACTAAGGGCACAGGGTCTTGGGCAGCAGCATTAAGGAGATGCAAATACGAAAAAAAGGCTACCATAGATGTGGTCAGTATCTGATCTGCTGCAGGGACAATGTGGTGAGTAAAGGCTGTCATGTAGCAGAACTAATAAAAGGGGAGTAAAGTAAGAATATTGTAGAAGGTGATAAAACTAAGACAGGCAGCATTGAGTGTTTTGGGGTAAAAAAAGGATATAAGTTAATGCCAAGACCAAGCTTTAGAGCTGTGTCCGGTATTCCTGCTTTTTCTCCTGGAAGCAAACTATACAGATTTTTTAAAGGGCTTGTTCTGTTACAGTATTCTGCCTGTGTTTTCCAAAGGGAAGGACAATTACAGAATGAAGGTCGTGTTTATTTTGGTGCTTTGGAAATAGTTGGCTTTCTGTTCTTTCCAGAGTTGAAGAGTCCATGTAAAACTGTTAATTTCTGCTACATGTTTTATGGAGTTTAGCAGCTTGTTTCATATTGTCACACAATGCTGGTGTTTTCATGTCTTACACCCCGTTCTGTTGTGTGTGTGTTTATCTACATACTGACCTTGCAACAGTTCTGATATAAAAAAATAATTGCACTTTGTCTCCTTTCCCCTGCCAGATCTATGATGTCTAGCTTAAATGATACAATCTTTTTCCCGGTCTAATTGATCTTAATTTATTTTGTGGGTGTTTTTTTGATGAAGCCCCTTACAGTGCACCTGCAACTTGGCAAAAGGTGCTGAAATTTATAGAGAGGACATCTTCTTATCTTCACGCTTTCTGCAAGCTGTAGCTGTGGCTATTGGCTGTTAGATGCTGGTGCTGTTCATGTTTATTTGTGGGGGCTTAAAAACCAGAATATTTTGCTCTATACTTCTGCAGTGTAAGGAGGAGGAATGAGGCATCCTTGGAAGAGCATGTTTTGTTGTTTGCTGATCTGTATTGCAATTTTAGAATAAGATGAATAATTTATTCTTCTCCAGTTTGGTATTCAAATTGTCCCATTTCTTAGTGTTGCGATTCTGTAGTGAAAATTTGTATATGTTGTAGCATATTTGTGTATTACAGTAGTCTGTATTCTATTATATTTAAGATTTTATTTCCTCAGCGTATTAGAAAGGTGTTCATCTTTTTACAGAGTCAGTCTTTATACAGTTGGTTTCTAATGTTTATTTTTCTGCCTGCATTTTATTTTATCCACTTCTTAGCAACATGTGACATGTGCATGTTTTCAGTACAGCAACTTTAAGATAAGTCATTCCACCTTCATAAGTGCGTGGAAAAGAATCATTGGTATTTTGGGGATAGCTAGCATTTATATCTGAAAAAAAACCAAACCAAAAAAACCAAAGACAAACAAACCCACACGAATTACCTTTCTAGCCTGCCTTTTAGTTTTACAGCATTTGGTTCTGTAATTACTTCTTTATCAAAACTAAAATGATTGATATTACAATGCAAATTAACTTGATTAAATGTCTTAAATTTATGCTTTCCCCAAGTATTCCCATCACAGTAAGATTTAAGAAAATCTTGTGTGTCTTTACGAAGTTGCCTTTTCCATACAAGTTAAAGGACATGTGTGCATGTGCACACAAACAGAAACATGTCAGCTTCGTGTCTTGTACTGACCAGTCTTTTAACGAGCTGTTCAGGAGTAAGAGAACTTACCAGCAAGAAGGAAATCATGGTTGATTTAGAACAAAATATGAGATTTTCAACTGCAAAACTTCCCTTTAAGCACTCCTTTATCTGGCTGTTGATTTAAATTCGTCTGTTCCCATTCTGGTATTCTGTTGGGTTTTTTTGTTTATGCAACTGGCCAAATTCAAATTCAGTATCAATTGATTTTTTTTCAATCCCTCCTGCCTTTTTTCTTTTTAACAATACAGATCTCAAATTTAAAGTGGCAGTGTTTGACCTTGCCTGTTGAACACTGATTTTGTGTGGTGTCTGGTAATGTGACTGCTGTTTTGAAGCCTTAGTGTGCAAATAAAAAGTGTCAGTGTTTTGTACCAGCTTCCATTTTACAAAGTCCATATATCAGATGCAGCAACAGTGAATTACATTAACTTGCCACGTAAAGATTCCTGAAATTAGTATAGTAGGAAAAATAGTTTTGGAAGCTCCTTACTTGGGTGGATTTGGTGTAGCTTTAGTTAGCTTTCATGTAGTGTGAGAGACAGAGAGAAGATCTGTGCCAATTAACTTGATGTATCAGGAATGTAATTGTAACTCAAGTAATAAAATTCATGAAACCATTTGGTGAAACAATGAGGTATTTAATTAAACATAAGATGCTGGAAACACGTTCGTGTAGAAAAGAGCACACAAGCCAGGATAAAGGTGGCTTTCAATTTGTTTTTTTAAACTTAGCATAGTTACAGAAAATGGCCATCAGCTTTAAATAAATGATTTGCGAGTTCGGTCTGCCAGTATTCTATGAAAAGAGGCAGCCACGTCGCCCCATGTCACTTTGGTCTGTTGCCTCAAATCTTTATTCTGTGTTTTTATCAGAAGCGCTGAAGAGTTCTGTTTTGATGAGCAAGGATGGTGATTTTATCCCATGCTAGAATGTAATTTTTAAAACAGCACTATAGGCATTTAAGACCTCACAAATGAAACAAACTTTAATCTCCTTACATAGTTTTAACAGTCCTATGAATTCCAGTCCAACGTGGCATTAGTTTCAAATGAGATGTGATGAGGTTAAGGTTGCCTGTGGGCTGATGTAGGAAGAAAGGGTTAGCTGCTACCAGCTGCAGAATGTGTCTGTATGCGCATGCCATATCTTCTTCTTATAATTGTGCTAATGAACGTGTGTGCTGAGCTACCATCAGCTGGTAGTAGGAATCATGAGTTGGGAAAAGCAGGTCAATTCACCTCAGGATCTACCAGCATCTTAGAAAAGCTGAGTAAATCTTCAGGCAGATGCTAATGAGAAGAAAATTCTGTGAAGAGGTGTCCTGAATCTCTATGTACTGATAAAGAATGCAATGAGTTTGTCAGGACCCCTTTTTTGTTGTTTTTTGAGGGGAAAAAAAAGAAGCTATTTATTATTATACTGAGAAGGTATAAAACAGTTATCGTTGTTGGATTCCCATTTCTTCATGCTAAATAAACACAGAATGTCTTATCTGAAGAGTTACAGCCTGAATATCAACCAGAAATAGACATTTTAAAAAATAAGCATTATTTCTGGTACAAAAATGTAATCTGTATTGGCACACAGGAATGAGAAAAATGTTTGCACATGGATATGCAGTTTTGACAATTACTTTTACTACAACAAACCGAAGTCTGTGAACATGGTTTGTGTCAGGTGTGTCCAAGGAGTTTACGTTGCCAAATGCTGGCTGACCAGATGGATATAGAATCACAGAATCACAGACTGGTTTGGGTTGGAAAGGACCTTAAAGCTCATCCAGTCCAATCCCTGCCAAGGGCGGGGACACCTCCCACCAGACCAGGTTCCCCAAAGCTCTGTCCAGCCTGGCCTTGAACACTTCCAGGGAAGGGGCATCCACAGCTTCTCTGGGCAACTTGTGCCAGTATCTCACCACCCTCATAGCGAAGAATTTCTTTCTAGTATATGAGGATATCCTAATCCTGAAACTAGCAGATGGCTCAGCATGGCCAGATTTGTACACCAAGAAAAAAATGAATTTATGAAGCAATTTAGAATGGCAAACTGTTAAAACAAGGCTTAAAAAGAGGTGAGATAGTGGAGCTGGCAAGAAGTTATACTTACAGGGGCTGGTTAGAGAGGATTCAAATGTGGGGAAATAAAAGTATAGAGAAGAGGTGTGAGATGAGGCTTGTAAGCTGATCAAAGAAATATCCATGTTCACGCCACGAAGTTAGCTCAGGATTTTGTGACTTGGGACAATGAGGACTATAAATATTATCTGTTCTTGAGAAATTTTGATTGGATTTTAGATAGATCAGGTAGAGCATCACTGAAAGTACTGAAGGACAGCAAAGCTGGCATCTTTCAGAAAAAGCTGAAAGGGCTGTTACACTGGAAAAATCTGGAAATGGTGGGAAGGTGAGAGAGAACAAAATAAGGTGCTGAGTTTGCTAGTTGTTTCCTGGTTCTGCTGTTCAAAGACTACTTTACTCTGAACAATATGTTTCATCTTTGCAAGACAGCTTCTCCTGCTCAATCATGCTGTGAAATCACATGCTAATGGTTTTTTAATATAATTTAGCTGCCATAAAACAGATAATAAAAGTATATTTTAGTAGCATGACCATATCGTAAGATTGGATGGGTAAAGGTGATGAGCTATAAAAGAGTAAGCCTTTGTTTAAATGCATATATCTCTTCCTAATGAGCAGAATTAGCAAGGGAAATTATATAAAACGAATGAAAGTTAAATAGATTTTTGTTCAAGACTGATAAAATTATTTTCCAGTTGTGACGGCTCTCCTTTCAACTAAAGCATAGTGCACTTGGGATTTATTTTCAAATTGGCAATCAGAAATGAGGAACATGAAGGGGTACATTTTCCAAGCGATTAGTGGGAGGTATGCAAACAAATCCTATTATTTCTTAGTGGGATTAAAGCACATACCTTCCATACACTGCTTTGAAGAATTCCCCTTAAGCCTTCTTCCAGACTTCTAGCTGCAAAAATAGCTACAATAGTAAATTTGGTAGAAGAAAAGAATTTGGAACGTAGCTGGCTTGAACATGTACCCCGCATACGCCTACAAGTCAAAAGAGCATTAAAAAATCTACTAGTAACTGTGGAAAAGTAAGGTAAAATAATCCTGACCTATATAATTACATCTCTTTTAACTGAAGGTATTTCTTAGTTTCTCTCTGTGTTGTCCAAAGATTTCTCTTGACTGAACATTAGAATTCAGCAGGCTCGAATGATTTTTCTGCACTGCCTAGAGCCAGCACAGCTTTGATACCTCTGTTCAAGATGACATATTTTCTTATCTACCATAATTTATTTTTTTTAGCTTGTGGAATTTCCAGTAGCTGAGCAGTAAATTGTAACCGAAACAAAAAAATTGGTCTTTCCATGATAGTTATGTAGTGCTTATAAAGCTATTCTTCTAATCCTAGTTTATATTGATAACAATGATATAAGATCTAAAATGATCTGTTATTTAAAGCCTTTTCATTAGCTCAAGGATGCCAGAGACAAGCTGTGTACCATTCACTTGAATTATTCATATCCTTTACTCAGTAGCTGTTGGATTTCCTCTGAAGTGTCAGTGGTTTGCCATGGGACTGCTCCTTGCTGCCCATCTGGTTGGTTTAAAGCACAAAATTTGAGGTACCTATATACAGTTACGTGGACTGAGCAAATTCAGGGGTAGGGGCATTGTCTTCATCTCCTTCAGTGAAGAGTCATTTTTCTGCTTTCTCGGAGACTTTTTCCTTCCTTTTGGAAGGAAACTTAGATCAAACTTGTCATGCTGTTTCAGAAGATCTTGAGGCACGTTGGTTAGGGTGTCTGAAACACACAGTGACTCGATGAACTTTCGGTTTCGTTATGCCTTCATTATAACATTAAACCACACTTAGCAGCATGGGCATGCTGTTCCCTCTGTACCCTACGAAAATGTAAGATTCTGGGTTCTTTCCTGAATGTTTTAACTGTATGACATGAATTAAATTCAAGATTTTTATAAAATATGTGCCCCCTGACTTTGCCAAATTGTCTGTCCTTTTAGGAAGAAAATAGAATAGGTTTGTATCATTTTCTGAAGAACAAAAAACCTGCCAGTTGTCTCTTATTTCTGTATAATCCATGACAAGCCATGAGATATCAGTGCTCTGTTTTTTGCCTTTGTTTGCTTCAGCAGTTCATTTTGTTTCCGTATGTTTTTTCAGTTCTCAGGATGGCTTACGTGATTCCCCCCTCAGCTCCATCTCCAGCAGTGACTATGAGAGTGTTTCTGTCACTACATGTAGTCTCTCCAGCATATACGCTCTGAGGTAATAACATCACTTCGCAGTCAGATTTGACAAATGGTATTGGGTTATGCTTGGTTAAAAATTTTCATTGAATTAACAATCAAGTGACAGCAACACCTCTGAGTATTCTTCCTTTTGAACAGCAGGTGCATTTTTTTTCTAGCAGTTTTCTTCATTGCTGTGGCAATTGAGAGGCAACTATGTATGGGAAAGTTTTAATGCATACAGCAGTAAATGGTATATGTCCATTGATCTCCCTTTTATTTGTCTATGTAGCATTTCTTAAGAGAGACTTAAGATTTTAGCTTGATAAGTACCAAATGTTTGTCTTAGCTAGGTCTTGGCTTTCTAGAAAACATGTTTTTTCCAATTTGTTATGCTTAGTAGAATGAGTACCAATGGGAGCATTCCAGTTAACAGTAACTTTCACAGTGTTACTGGCAAAATTAAGAATGCTAGTTTATATTTTCTGAAACCGCATGAGACTTTAATTGGTTTGTTCAGAGCACTTAATGAGAACAATTCTATGAATTGAGGAATAAAGTTTCAGGCAGAAAAATGGTACTAAAGCAGAAATGTGAGTTCTTCGCTTTTTTTAGGTTATGCATAATATAAACGTATGTCATATATTGCATGGATTGTATACAATATTATTATTACTCTGGTACATACAGATTGACATACTGCTATTTCCATCAAGGCTGATCTTCCACTGCTTCTTGTCCTCCCTTTTTAATCTGTTTATCTCTGTCCAGCACTTCATTTTGAACTTCAGGAATTCCCAATTTTGTCTAGGTTTGGGGATAGAAAGAAGGGGGGTTAAAAGGTCTTTCCTAGCAGTGAAGGAGGAAATAGTATGTATAATGTGTATTTTTTTAGGATGTGCATGTCTTCAGGCTCAACTTCTTTTGAGTTCCATATTTTTAAAATAAGGATATAAAGATGTAAATAAAACTATTTGTCATGGTTTTAGTTTTGAAATACACTTCCTTTTGACTGTTCTTCAAACAAAACCCAATTTACCTGCATGCAACAGTTGTCCTAAATACTGTGTACATCAAAGAGACTGTTTCACACAGGGCTGTCGGAACAGGCAATAGGAGCAATCTCAGTTATTCTTCAGGAACAAACTGAAGCAGTGAGAATAAGTAAGTCTTCATTAGGTGCACCACCTCTTTTCAGTGTTGATGCTTACATAACTATATCTGTCTTTTCTCCTTTTTTTTCAAATTTTGTTGAAATTTGATTTATAAGGCAGTATTTGTATATGTGTATATGTGCTTTTGTCCACTGAACTGTAGCGCTCTATCATCCCTGGGTGTCGTATAAGAAATCCAGGTTGCCCGTTTTTCTGTATCTGATTGTCATCACTAGAGATCTAGCTATTGGAGTTTCTGGTTCAATAAAAACAACATCTAAGTGCCTGCTTGGCTATACTGATATGAATTTCCCCTTTTGAAATACTTAGTTTAAAAAAAGTTTAAACTCCTTTTAACAACTGAATTTAATAAAATAAAAGAAGGAGGGGAAAGCTCAGAATTTACTACTTCACAGTAGTATCTTCCTAGATCTGTGCATAAAAATGTAATATTCACTACATCTATTCGTATTATATTTTAGAATATGTTGTTTTAAGGGGAGCCTCTGTTTTATTACCTTGTATTACCCAAAGAGTTTTATTTGGCTCTTAAATAACTTCTCTAGAGTTTTACTACAACAAGCATATTCCTCGCAAAGACAACCTCTAGAAATTATTCCTTTCTGAAATAACTAAGTTCTCCCTGATGTTAATACCTAAGCTGTTTTTATTGTTTGTTTCTTCCTCTCAAATGTGCCATTTTAATGTAGTCAGTTTCTTGATGTTTTCACTTAGGAACAATTACAAATTTAAATGTAACATTTGCATTATTTTTTCTGAAAAACAATAAGCTTAACATAGCATTCTTGAAATACATTTATTTGGCCTTTCAACCTCCCATGAATCATTAACAATTCCTTTGTGCTTTAGATAACCAATACTGAGGCTGAAAGTTGTGTTGTCAAATTGTGGTGTGTTTTGGAAATACCCAGGTGCTTTCAAACAATTCTGCTCTGGTAGCAAAACCATCGTAGTTGGAATAGCACAGAGTGTTGAATGAGCTACTAGTGTATTAAATAGCGTAGTCTGAATGGATCTGAACAGTGAAGTACTGAATACATGGAATTCTACACATGTATACACTTGTTGTTTTCCACATGTAGACCTAGGGAGAGAATTCCCACTCTTTAGATCCCAGATTGCCATTCAACCCAGTGGTCATTGTTTGCAATTTTGCTTTTTATTGGGAGGAAAAAGCTGTGAGGACTGTAGGAACCTTTTGAGACCTGTTGAAGAAGACTGCGTCAATCAGCTTGTGATTTACTGCCTTAGTATTTTTCCATCATCAACCAGCGCTGTGTAATTTTTTGAGCTATATCCATCCCACCTAATTTTAGGCACCAAACTGATAAAACTCAATTAGGAGTTGTGCTGCTGTAGTTTCCCTCTTTAGTCAATGTGGAAAAGTGGAAACCTCAGTTAAGCGTGTAATTTGTTGAAATGCATCTGGGCCAAAGATTTTTCAGTCTTAAATCAGAACTGTGATCGCATACTTTGATTACCAGCTGTGCTCACACAGTAATTTGAAAACACTTTAAAACCTTTCTTGAGCTCTCTAGAGCACAAATTGGAAAAAAGGTGCACAGGGCTTCCCAAATGGTTTTGCTAAGGAAAGGTTGATTATTTCACTGGTACCCAATCTGTGTAGAAGGATCCTTCTTCCAGTCTCAGAGGTCTGATGGTCAAGAAGTTAAATGTTCAACCCAGTTCGGAAGATGATTTTCTGTGAAACATCCGTTAAGCAGTATCCAGACTTGAGGTGCCCGTATCAGCAGTCAGCCTTCTCAGCAAAGAATAAACGTATTCCATGTATTTCAGAAGTTTTCAGAGAAACTGTGTTTTTATGCAGACTTGCAAGAGTATGCAGAATTTTTTTGTTACTTCAGTGTGACTGTGGAATAATACTGCTGACTTGAGTGAAAATGAGATGTTTATAACTACAGCAGGGAAGTGGCAATTGATCCATTGCTTATATTAGCTCCAGGAAACAATCAATCCAGTTCTTCCTTTTTAATGGTTTCTTTTCATAAATATAATTTTTTAGAACAATTTTTAATATAACTATAACTTACTGAATTTTAAATAGGTACCTAATAAAATACACTGCTGGAATATTACCCATTTCAGTGTTGGAAGTAGTAAAGTCAGTGGTTTTTAAAAATAAACTACAGGAATTTGTCTGTCAGCTTTCAACATGCATTAGAATTATTGGGCAAGATCCTGAGAGAGCCATTAATTTGAGTGGAAACCTAAGTGAGGGTTATTCATATGCTAATAGAATGAGATTACTCCTTATGCTTAAGGCCAAGAATTAACCTAAGTTCTTTGAAAGACTGGACCTAGAAAATGTCAAGAAAAATGTTATTTTGGGAATGATGAGGACAGATAACTGAGTCAACAAAAGAAAAAGTGAAAGGAGATACCTGCAATGTATTGAGACTCAAGTCTTCATTGCATATCACTTACTTCATTGCATATTTTGAGTGTATCCCTGTTAGTATAAACTCACATGTGAAGCAAGGTGGGGAAGGTTACGTTAGTATGTAAATGAGATTATTACCTGCTTCAGAAATAGATGGTCTTTTGCAGGATACTGAAGCTATGTTGCAAGTCAGTTCATAGAATCACAGAATAGCCCAGGTTGGAAGACGCCTCAAAAGATCTTCTGGTCCAACCTGTCATGGGAACAAGCCCAGATGAGATTTTCTAGCACCCTGTCCAATTGCACCTTGAAAACCTTCAGTAATGGGGACTCAACCATGACACTGGGGAGGTTGTTCTAGTGATTGATTGCTCTTAGCGTTAGATATATCTTTCTTAAATCAAGATGAAACCTCTCAGGGTGCAACTTGTCCTCTACATATGGCTCCTTGTGAAGAGAGAGCCTCTGTCTTCTTTGTAGCCACCTTTTACATACTGGAATGCTGTGATGAGGTCCCCCCTGAGCCTTCTCCAGGAAGAAGAAAATCTAATTCCTTCAGCCTTTCCTTGTAGGACACCTTCTCCATCATCTTCATGGCCTTTCTTTGGACTCTCTCCAGTCTGTCTTGAATTGTGGAGACCAGAACTGGAGACAGCGCACAGTTCACAGGTGTGAACTGACAAGCTCTTGGTAGATAAGGATGATCACATCTCTATCTCTGCTAGTAATGTCCCTCTGGGTGCAGCCCAGATCTGATTTGCCTCTGTTGCTGCAGGGTGCGCTGCTGGCTCCTGTTCAGCCACCATAACCCCCAGGTCCCTTTCAGCAAGGCTGCTCCCAGTCACACAGGTCCCACCTGTGCTGGGCTCTTTGGTTGTGTGGTCCCCGCTGCAGGACCTTGCTCTTGTCACTGTTAAACTCCATCCTGTTCTTGCTGCTTGCTCTTCCAGCCTGCCCAGATCTCTGTAGATGGCTCTACCTTCTGATGCGTCCACCTCACCACCCAGTGTGGTGTCATCAGCAAACCTGGTGATGGTGCTCTCGATCCCATCATCCAGATGATGTAGGAAGATATTGAACAGTGTCAGGTCCAGTATCGATCCCTGGTGGACCCCATTTGAGTAGAAACCTGAGTAAAAACCATCAATCACCTTTAGGTGTGACCTGTGAGCCAGGTTCTTGTGGGTGGACAGTGTCTTACAAAACCAGGTTTTATACTGTGCTTTTTCATCAGTAGAACTCAGTGCTTCCAACAGGATGCAAGAAGGAGAAATTCAGCAGGACTGTGAATTATACAGGAGAATTCAGTTTCATCTCATGGTCCAAAGCTCTGTGCATTAATCTGTGCTATCAAAGCTATAGCACAAATTTCATACCCATGAGTTTTAATAGAGTCACAACTACTCTGGGGATCTTATAGATGTTAGTGGGGAGAACAATAAATACATTAAGAATGTATTTTAATGGATGTGTCACAGTCTACCCAATCACCTATGTCCCTTGATCTCCTCTCTTGCAATTTTACAGTTCTTATCCTGGTCAGCTTATATTTGTTTAAGCTATGCAAAATGACAAATTCATTCTGTGTTAATGTTTGGTGCTGCCATTTTTGTTTCAGTCAATGCATTGCTGTAGATTGTCTTTCCCCTTTTATTCTGTAGAGCTCTTCTGTATGGAAAGGCTGTTTATAACCAGGAAAAGGCTGGTGATAATGGCTTTGCATGTACAGTACTGGCATCATGGAAATACAGAGCTCAGTGAGAAGAGTCGTGGGAAGAGAAAGGGGGTTATACCTTGAGCAAATCAGAATGACTTCTGAATAGATGCTGTTCCTGCCTAATGATTTTGAATGGCAAACAGTCTGTGTATGTTTTAGTCACTGTGAGCCTGTGCTGTTCCGTGTAGCTCTGTCACTCAAGCAGTGTGAGGGCCATTAATATGCATGTTAATACAGTCTGCTGTGTACAGTCTGCCTGCTTTGCTGCTAAATCACTTGCCCCAGCAACCAGCTGAGCAGTACCAGCAAAACAAAAAAAAGTCAGCGTTGATGAGGTCTGTCAGCTTTTGCTTATGATTTTAGTCAGTGAGACATACGTGACTGAAGCAGATGTTGAGTTTTTCACCGCCAGGACTCTTCTTGATGTGTTTCATGCCTATCTTGTTGTTCACCCTGCAAGCCAAAAAAAAAAAATAAAAAAATCAAAGCATTTTCCAAGCTATACTGCTCCCTTTTAGGAAATTCCACAAGGTATTTTTGGGTATATTATATGAGTATCTTTGTCTTCAGTAACAAGTAACTGATGCAAATTTTATTTTCCCAAGGAATAACCCCAGCAGCTTGTGTGAACAACTTGTTAACAAGTGCTTGCTACAGTGGGAAGGTGAAAATTCAGTTGTTTGAAGTTTTTTTTGTCTTTTACTATTAAAATGCTGAACTTCATATTTTAGTAGTGTCAAAAATAAGCAATATGGTTGAAGTAAATTCAATATGAAATATGTTCCTCTGTAGCAAAATTGGTGGACACCCCAAAATTTGCCATTTGAGGGCGGTATCCCAGGTGCCGTATTATCTGGCTGGAGACTGACAAAAGTGATCATAATGGATTTCTGCTCTTGTTTCTACATAGCTCACTTGTAATTTTCATTTTTAGTAATTTGGCTACATTTATAATCATCTCCATCTTAATGATGTGTAAAAATCTGTTGCTGAATGTCACTTGGTGTTCCCTGTGCTACTAATAGAACAAAAATTACTAGCTTTCAGAAATTAGATTTCATTTCACAGATTGGGGTTTTTTTACCCAAAAAAAACCCCTTAGTATAGCATGTTTAGAAGTTTTGAGATTATGTGTAATTAACTTAAATCACTATAGTAACTGCAGTTTTTGCAGAGTTAGTGGCAATGCCTAAAACCAAGATACATTGTAAGACCACAGTTATATTGGAGAGGGAAAAAAGAGGATTTCCTCATACTTAGAGTGGCACTGATGGTGAAAAATGAAGAGAAAGCTTTCTTTTCTAAGCAAAATTGTAAGGCACCACTTAATACTTTTAATTAGCTTTTCTCAGCTTTGACTCCTACGGCTCAATACAGAATTCCTGCGGGATTCTCCTAGACCCTAGGATGCTTTAATGCTTCAGCTACTTGTTCTGTATTATTTTTAGGAGGGAACTGATGGAGGCGATGTGAAAACGTTGTGCTAATAAGTTTCCCTGTCCCTCAGAATTCCTCTTGCTAGAAAATGTTTTTCAGTGCTGCTTTTCCATCTCCATTTCTGCCACAAACAAGAGTTGCAACTCAGGAGAGTATCTGCTGGAATTGGATGCTAAATTAATTTTTTTACTTCTTACTATGCCGTACAGAATAGTTGCTTGTGTATGACAGAGGATATTGCTGAAGAGCTGTATGAAATGACTCTTTACCTTTGCAAGTATTTGTATCCAGCATCAGGTGTCCAGGTTCTGTCTGTGCTGTGTTAAATTCTGGGTAAGGCGTAACAGCTGGGAGTGATGGGTTTCTGTCCTGTATCAGATGCCACAGCTGATGTTACACACAGTTACTACAGGAGTGCTGGCTATGTCTGTCTTTTACTTTCAGTTTTTCCAGTTCGGGATTATTTCTGAAGTTTAAATATTTCTGTGCTCTAACCTCATGTTATTTGTCCTTTTGCAGTGTGAGTGAATGTTTGAGAGCTTTAAATGCAACTTTGATTACAAGGAAGTTGTAGGAAAAAAAGGTCGTGGTGGAATTGAGAAAAACTTAGTAGAACCTAAGCAATATTTTAACTTCTTACATTTTCAGTTCTATTTTTTCTTTAATTTTACAGTATCCTCATCTTGCAGGTTTTATCCCTTTTTGGTTTAAATTTTAAGAAAAATAGTAAATAGAGTACCTTGCAAGTGTCTGACATTAAACTTGATGGTTAGAAAGCAGCCCTGTTGATTATAAATGCTCTTAAGTTCATATGCACTCTTAATAGAAGTTTTCTCTATAATGCCAAAAAAAGCTATTTGGGAGGAAATAGGCTGGCAATGTTGTTTATTTTAATTTCCATTTGAAATAAAGTATTTTTGCATTCTTCTGAAAATCCAAGCCAGAGCAGTAATGAGTCTGAATAAGTCAGTTGTCTCAGTAGAGTTTCTTATGGTGGATCTATTTAGCAAGATGCTGCTTCAACAGGTGGGTTTTTTGGGGTTGGGTTTTGTTTGGTTTTTTTAAGTGTTTTTGGTAAGCACACTGAGAGTGCTCTGCAGTTTGAGGTTTGAAGACCTGAGGAAGGATTCAGGAAAAAGCTTTTCCAACAGAATGGGAAGCTGCAGAGGCTGCTGGGGTGTGGAGCAGAGGTTGTTGCTCTTGATTTCAAATTCAGTAGTCTTCAATGCTCAGGAATTTTTCCCAATTGAAGATATCACTTAGGACATGTGGCTAATGCTATGAGCCAAATTACTTATTTTAGTCAGCTGACCTCAGATTGCCCACCTCTAATGGGGCAAAAGAACCTAAGGAGGAGCTTCTGAAACCTTACAGTGCATGAAAAATAATTTTCCTACTATGGAATTCAAAAGGTTGACAGCAGATGGGGCTTTTAGCACATGTCCTACCATGTATAGAGCGGGGCATTGCTAATGTGTGGGATAATACCATAATCCAGTCAAGTCCACTCCTTCTGGTGGTGCCTGGCTAGATTGCTCCTGACAGAGGGATTTGCAAGCAGTTGTATTTGTTTCTCAAGGCAAAGTTTTGAAGCCTTGGGAACACTTTAAGAGTTGGGATTTTTTTCCCCTCTTTGGCCTTTTCTCTTAAAAGAAAGAGTGAAAATACCTAAGGGATTGCATTTTAAAACTCTCTTGACATAATAAAATATTAGGGTTAAAAAGTCAAGAAATAAAGTTCTGAATTAAAGTGGTTTTTTTAGTCTGCTTTAAATGTAGCTTCTGGAGTCATTCCTTAAAATATAGTCCTTATCTGAGCAATTATATGGTATTATTTAAATAATAAGACATGTTCTGGATTTGGTTTAAATTACTCTAAAATTAAGTGTGTAGCCACCCCTTTCACTTAAAATAATTGTAAGAAACCATTAATCTCACAATTTTCCTCCCAACCATATCAAAATTTGTACATGTTAGAAACCACAGGGTTTTAACCTGCTGTTTATTGTGTTTCCTGTGAGAATATCTAAGAAGAAATGCCAGAGGTATTACAAAAAGCAGAATGGGAAGTAGTATATTTTTTTTTTTACTGCCATGGAGTCATACTTCTCAAACCCCTGTAATTTTCTTCTTGCCATTCCTCATGTATACAACCCTTGTCTTTCCCCAACTATTGTCTGATCTTTTACATGGCTTTTGAAGCAGCAGCCCCATGAAACATAATAGCAGTAGTGATAACTTGGCAAAGACAGATTGAGGGGTTAGTGGTGAGGGTTCCAGTTACAGCCTACACAAATATCAGTGGGATGAACGTACCAGTTACTGAAGTAGTTTTTCAGATTGCGTGTGGGCAATAAAATAAGTTTGCCTGCAAAAGTTTTGGGTTAGCTTTTTTTATTATTTACTTAAAATTCAGATGGGAGAGAGAAAACCTTCACTGTTGTAGATTGGATAAAATGCGTATGTTATTGTGCACAGACCACAACGTGGCCATTGTGCTAAATTCTGTATGAACAAAAATGAAAGCCAGGGAGCCTATTATAATGATTTTTTGAGAAATATTATAAGTACTAGAATACTTAAAACATATATGTGGAAAATCACGTACATTATATAGCTATACATGTGTATATATAATCTTAGTTACTTAAAATGTGTGGCATTTTGAGTAACAGACATGAGAGATTCGTTAAGGCCAACTCTAATGCAGATAAATTTGTCATTTTAAGTCCAAAGAACTGCACTGTTTAATATTTTGTGGGCAGTCTTTCATCAATTTTTTAATGAACTATAAATGACACTTAATAATTGTACCACTGTTCCTTTGTGAAACCTTGCAGCATGGTTTATAGTTGCAATGACCTTTTGTGTAAATAGGAATGTGTGAAATCACAGAAAACCTTTTGCAAAATTGTCACATCTCCTTACTCTAGAAGGCTTCTCGCCTGTGTCCATATAACATGTATGAAATTTGGCTGAAGAGCAGTCTCAATGTATCACTCTGGTTTTGCGAAGTTGGGTAAACCTCTGCATCAGAATACGAACACTTAATACATGGATTTTTAATTCACTATAAAGTGGACTCACAAGCTTTGAATTCACACTACAGCAGGAAGGTGTTACCTCTTCTATTGCAAATAGTTGCATGCTGCTTATACCTCTGAATGTGCAATCTGGTGGAGATTTTGAGCAGGCGAATAGGAATCACTGGTGTCACAGGTATTTGTATAACACAGGTGGTGTAAGAATAGTCACTGAGTTGTGTTAGCACTTTTCTAGTAAACATTTGTAATATGGTATATAGAGCTTCTAAGTGTTTTGCTCTTAGACTTTGTTGGGATGAGTTTGTCTTGCTGGAAGACCCCTCTCAGTTTAAAGGCAGCACTGACAATTGCCTGAAATTTGTGCCTGAAAATTAGTTACAATCAAAGACCTTGCCTGAAATCAGAGACTTAGAGAGTTATCTTGCTTTCCTATTCATTGTGGTGACATAATTGCATCATTTACAGTAGAATAGGTAAGTTGAGGTTACTTCTTCGCAAGTAGTAATCACTTTTGATGTCAGATTTCTGAAAACAAACAAATAAAACCAAACCACTTTTTTCAAAAGTTTGTTATTCTTCTGAAAACATAATTCATTTTATTTCTTTATATTCATTGTATTTGAAACAGTGAACTTTTAAGTTTTTATTTGCCAGTGCTGTGTATTTAATGCAAACTTAAGACTTAATACTCTCAGATTTTTTTTTGTGAGTTACAAGAAATTATTTGAATCTCATACATTGTGGATTCAGTTCAGAGGAGATTTCAGGTTTAATGGACCAAAGACTTCTAGATAAATGTGGAAGGAAACACCTGTGAGTGGTCACAGATTTCTACCGCTACTGACTATTCTTTGAGCAAAATGTAAAATATTTAAATTTGGACTAACTTGGAATCGATTGACCTTGCTTGTTTGGTTTTAGACTTCACTGTTTTTACTGGTTTTAGATGAGTGTCAGTGACCAACAAGTGCAACTCAAGGCTGTCTGTATCACAGATGGTTACCTAAAATGAGTGGCCGCTTCTGAAAGTGTGAGTCATGGTCATCTAGCTCCATGGTCCTGTTTTCCATTATGTATGGATACTACTGCCTAACCTGGCTCACAGGTATCCTTTGAACTCAAAACCTGTAAAGCTGCTTGGTTCCACAGGTTAAAGATGATTTTGTGTACAATTGCATTATTGGGTTTAGTCTGCTTGTACATATTTGACTGAATTTCACAGTCAAGCTTCGACACCAGGCACCAGTTCTAGAGATACATCTTTAAAGTGCTGAAGGAGTCTTGCTACTCCTATAGCAAATGGAGTGCAGTTTTAAAGTTGCTAGCCAAGATAGGTAAAATGCTGATTAATTGTATCTGCCAGAGGGCATCTGTTTTTTTATAACATATAAGCAATTTACTGTTTGAAATTAATCTTTTCTATAATGTCTTATTTCTTGATATTCACCTTCAGATGTGTTAACTGTGCGATATTTTTACAATATGAAAAATAAATACATGCTAAACTCTTTGCAGGGGGAGTTCCATGCTTATTTTGGTCTTATCTCTTCTTAACCTTATTGCTTGGGTAGTGCAGGGTTCTCTGCATTCAAGGTTCAACCAAGAAGCTGAGAAAATGAGGACTTGTCTCTGGCTATGTAGTATGGCTGTTTATATTCTGCAGTGATACTTGATTTTCCAGATATCAGCAGTGAAACATTCCTGACCTGAGTGTAGTCTGACATTGATTAAATGCTTCCTACACATCTGGTACCAGCTGAGAATTTTGAGCCAAATTATGCATGTTAGATAAACCAAGTAGGAATGGTATTCCTTATGAAACTAGAAAACCAACCTTGTTTGAAAGAGTAATTCAGAGAAAAGGTAAGCTGAGCTCTGTAGATCAAAATTCAGGTTTATTTTCTATAATATCAATTTCAAAAATCAAGAGAATTTTTAATATTTGCATAGACATAATCACTGCTGTTTGGGATAACCAGTTGTAAGAAAAGCTGTCTCTTGCCGTGTATCTGGAACAATTGCTGTGTTTCTGTTCTTACAGTATTTCTGACTGCCTCTACAATATTAATTTTCTAGCTACATTTTTTCACAGTAAGATATATTTTAAAGTGAAGAACAGATGGTCATTAGTCATTCTTTGAGAGTCATTTCCATCTAAATCTGGCTTGGTCCTGTTGGTAATGGTAGAATAATAGTTTCCAACTCTGTAGTGATTCTTAGGTCCAGTTTTAAATTACTCTGGAACGTTCCCTTTTCTCTGTCCCATGGCGCAAGCAATCCTGAATACAAAGTACTCTTTTCTGAACCTCTTCTATGTGGGTACTCTACTTTACATGTGACTGTGCATAGGACAGTATGTTTTAAATGGGAGTATGCACACATTCTGACCTTTCATCCCACTGTGCTGAAGCAACTCATATGTGCTCTGTGTTAGGGATTTTTGGGATAAAAAAGTTCCAGCCGGTCTTGTGGTAGGACATGACCAGTCTTAATGACACACCACAAAATGTAACACAGAATAACCTGGAACAGAAGTAGGTCAAACCACATTGCTTGGAGGAATTAGGAAGTAGGTAAACCACATTCCTCTCAGTAGGAGGAGACTTGGAAAAGCAATCATTATTATTAAAATTGGTCAGAGCTTGGTGGGAGTTGTGGAATGAGCCTTTTTTCCTTTCTGTGAAATGGGAAAGGACTAACTAGTTTATTTTCTTGAAAAGCCTTCTTTGCACTTCCCTGCCCACTTAACACCTTACTTCGAAATATTTCTTCAACTGTGATTTGGAGGGAAGAGTCATCCTTGAATCAGCTCCCCTGCTTTCCTCTGCACTAGGGTTTTTGCTTATTGGGAGTTTCAGAGACACCGTTGTATGGGGATTATGAACTTACATACACAGGCTGCCTCCGTCTCCATCATGAGGTCCATACTTGCTTTGGAGAGCAATTTGTAGTGAAAATGTATATATCACTGTAAGATAATTTCTTTTAAAAACAAAACAAAACTTTATTTGGCCATGTTACAAGGCAGACAAAATTCTTTATCTGGATATGTGAGCATTTGTGCAATAGGCCATCATCTGCTGCATACCATTGTGAATCTGGGATCGCTTCTTGGCTCTTACTGACTTTCAGTTTACTTCTTTGTAAGTCATGTTCTTACATTACACTTTCATTGTCTTGAACACAGACTTTTGCACACTGACAGGATTGCTAATGTCATATACGTGTGTGTGTGTGTATATATATATAATATCTACTACAGAAAAGCAAAGGAGAAACTGAGAGAGGGAATTGTCACTCAGTTCTCAGTATCTTTAATAAACTTAGTCAGTCCTGGTGCTGATGGAACTATAAACAGAACTGACGTCTTTTTACAAGAATTTGCGTTTCTTCATAGCAAGGGGTAACTTGAACAAAATGAGTCTCTTACAAGCCTGCTCTTTACTCTCTTTGAAAGAATGGGAAGCCAGTTAAGGTACTCATGCTACACATGTTCCATTGATACCTCTATCAATAACCAATCTCCACTATTTATTTATTTTCAGTTCTGTTTTTACTAGGGCTTTTAAGATTGTGAGGCCTAATAAATTCTTTTTTTACATTTTAAAGCATAACCTGTATAGCCTACAGGTAGAATTTCAAAACTATATCTGATAAAATTTTGCTATAAATAATTATAAATGTTATCTATATATCTTATCCTGCAATAACTGTTCATGCATACTGCCACAGAGATGTGATCTGCAAGGTGGTGATCATTTTGGGATTTAATAAAAGCAAATTGAACTCCGAATGTGTTAGAAACTACTTCCTTCGGTATATATGGTGTTTATGCAGTCAGTAACTTTTCTAACATGGCAGTTGTCTGCGTAGTAGAAAACGCTGGAGTTTTGTTCAGCCAACCTATGATTATAAGTAAAATATTCTAGGTTTTTGTAATAATTGTTTAGATTTTTATTATTTTAATTATTTGTCCAAATAACTTAGATTATTATTTGGGGAAAATGTTTAGTGTAGCAGAGTAAGACTGCACGTCTCCTTTGGTCAACACGGTAAATCCTTACGACTTCAATGTAATTATATCCTGTGCTCTACTCCCAATTAAGGTTTTTCTATTGAGAAAGTGCTACATTTTCCCTAAGTACTTCCCTTAGAAAAAGTACATCCTGGTTTACAAATAGCGTAGGCAATTCCTGATATTTGAAGAAGCTGATTCCCACCAAAGCTTCCCTGTGGTCTCAGGTGGAGGGAGTGGGGTGGGCTGAAAGTGGCTGGCAACTGTGCATCTGGTTTTTCAAAGAAAATTTAAATCTCTAGTAGACATTTGGTGACACATTTTAATCTCTTTGGAGTTGATGAGCCATTCTGTTACAACAGTTTGACATTTCAGCTATTTCTACAGTTAGGTATGGAAGGGTATATAATCTGCCTCTATACTGTGTAAATTACATTTTATCACCCTTTTTTCTATTTTTTTTTAATGTAAGGTTATATTTAGATTTTATTCTCACCACTTTAAGGTACCAGAATTCAGAAATTCTTTTTTCAAATTAACTTCCATGTTAATAAATTTCTAAGTTGACTTCAGAATTGACCTTCTCATTTTTAGATTAATACTCCCCTTCAGATTTTTGGTGGAATTATGGTCTCAGGACTGAGCTTCTAGAATTTAATGTGAAAAATGGCACAGCACTTTGTAATAGCTAAAGAAAATGCAGTAAAATACAGAGAAATTCTTTTTCTGCTTAAAAGTTTTTTTGCAGCTATGCCACAGAGTGAAAATCAAACACGATGATGATTGATTGCACAATGATTAACCTCAACAAGAATTTACAGCAATTAGTTCCAGTTTGCTGTAGAAGCTTGCCTGAGTCATAAATCCTTTAGGATTTGCCGAACATTGTGAACTGACTGAAGATTTACATTACTTCTCTTTACTTTTTTTTTTCCTCTGACAGCAGTTTAATGACGAGTTCTTGTTCGTCTGATGACATCGATCAGGAAGAAATCCAGCTCGCTTTGCAGGCTGCTAAAATTGCCACCCGAGAAAAGATCAGATCCAGATTTCATGGCAGTAATGATCTTATTCACCGCCTTTTTGTCTGTATCTCAGGTATGAGAGTTGCCTTCTGTCTGAATGTAAAAATTTATTCATTTTTTTTCTGATGCACATAAAGTTACGGTTGCCGAAGTTGCCAGAAGACTCTGTTTTGGGGCCTAAGTTGCAGACTGGTGTGGAAAGTCCTGTTACCTGATGGGAACTTTTGGAATCAGAGATGCAGACATGTTAGACTTGTAGTGATAAAGATTTGGGCATGCCAACAAGTTGCTTCCTTTTTTTGGTGATGCCCTATGTCTTCAAGGGAAGAAATTTGGTGCAGCAGTTGTATTTTGATACAAAAGAAATCTCTTAGTGTTTCCTGCCAAAGCACAAGGAAGATATGTATCAAATTGTAGGTAGCATGAAGGCCAGAATGAACCTGGCCATGACTGAAAATTAGCTTAATGTTCAGTTTTTATTCTTAACACAAGCAAGTGATCTCCTCAAAAATAAAAATGAGGCTGTTGCTGGTAGCAACAGACAAATTTGCTTTTTTGAAGTGTGGTGTAAGAGTCTAGTAATGGCTTATCTGTTTTCTCAAACTCCCAGGTGTTGCTGACCAGCTGCAGACAAACTATGCCAGTGATCTGAGAAGTATCTTAAAGACCTTGTTTGAAGTTATGGCAACCAAACCTGAAACAGAAGACAAGGAAAAGCAAAAGAAAGGTAAAGAGACTCAAACATTTTCCTACTGGTAGCCCCATAGGGATCCATGAACTATTTGACAAGAATTTCCTTAACATGCTGTTAACTTCTTGGCAGGGCTCCCTGTACAGTGATTTGACCTAAGTTTAAAATAAAATAAAATCATAATAATTAAAAAAAGTCATAGAAACAGACTGTAAACGGGATGAAGTCACTGGAAGTACAGGTACACAGGAATATGTCTTGAGGCAAATGCTGGAAGAGTTAAAGCCGTCAGAGTGCCTCTGCTCATTTCCATATTAATAACAGAACAGTGTTTGTAGCCCATATGGTCATAACATAATCTATGCAGGATTTGGACTTCATTGTTTTGGGGTTTTTCCTGCTATTGCTTCACACTGGACACATTTTAATTTTCCAAAACATTTATCTTTGTGAGGCTTAAATAGCTGTGTAAATAAAGCAAACTAAGATGAGAATGCTCAGGAAAGTGCTGAAATCTGGCCTGACTTGTAGAAATTGCAGAATGCTGAATTTGGCTTTAAAATAGAAAAAGACTTACTTTTGAATTCTAGATAATTAAGATAATCGCATCAGAACTAAATCATGAGTCAATGCAAGAAACTTTTTTTCTCTTGCCATTTTGATTGTCTCTTTTTCAAAGAGGCAAATCTAACTTTTCTAAAAATAACCATGTCATCCCAGCAAGAGTGCAATTACCTTTGTCCTGTGTTATGATTAGCACTACCAGCATCCCAAGGTTATCAGACCTCTTATTTTTTTAATCCCTTTCCACATGATTGAAAACTTGCCCTTTCTCCCAGTTTCATTTAAAAGCACTGAGGATTTTATATGAAACACTAAGTTAAGATTTGGTTAAATTTAGCAGAAGAAACTGGAGTCCAACCCAACTCTGCAGTGAGATAATGCACAACATGCATTACAGTTCTCGATTACTTGTGCTTGAAATTTCCACATTTTTATGGTGGCAGGATGTCTTGATGTGAAGTGAGAGTGGTTTTTTTCATTGGCAAGGAGAAATGATGTTAGACAGAATTGCTGAAGGGAGGATCAAGTAGCTCCTGAACATTCAAATAAGAGCAATAAAGAAACTGGAGCTGTAAAGAATTATCACTAGGAAATGTATTAGTCAGCAGTACTTGCTTGGAATAATTTCTAATGGATGAACTATTGCATTTTTTTTAAAAAAAAAAAAAAGGTGTTGACAACAGTAAGGATGAGCAAAATGAGCGAGTAAGTCAGGGACTTTTGGGATGAAGTTTCTTTTTGATATGTGATTTGATGTGTGTGATTCACCTAGGGAATCTCTGATTATTCTCATAATCTACTTCTTTGTAAAGGATCTGAGTTAAGAACTAGGCAATAAAATATAGGATGCAGCTAAACTGCTAGAAGTAAAAGGACGGCATGTCCTGTAATAACAGCATCTTTCATTTCTGTTGTCATTCCAAAGAAGAATAGAGGAGACTTTTATATCACTGTTTAGATAAAGGGTCAGGGTAAAGGAAATGCAGTAAGTATAAGAAGGTACATATACATCTGAGAAGTCCTAACATGAATATTTTAAGTGCAAATTGGAAAAATATGAATTTCAGTACTTTTTGGTTTATTTTACAGTTAATCAGGGTTTAAGGAATGCAGCACTGGAAGACTGTGCTTTATGTCAAGAAAGTATATCATCCTCAGAACTTGCAGCAAAAGCCAGAGATGGGGACTTTGAAGGTACTTGCTTTTTTCTGAGAATTAAAATGAGACAACACTGATGTATAAAAAAATGATCATTAAAATGAAAAGAAAACTCTTCTAAAGTTTGACTCTGGAAAGTGACTATAAAATGTTGTCATACTATGGTTTAGAGACAAAGTCATATGATAAACTGAGCATATTTCTCTCAGATTTTTTTCTAACAGCCTCATGATACTCTGATGTACAAATTGTCATATCCAGTATGAACTCCTTTGTATCAGTGGAGAAAGGTTCTGTATAGTAAAGGCTTTAATATAGCCTGTGACGTTGCATGTGACAAGTTTCAGAGGGTTGTTAAGATGTAAGGCCTCCTCAGCCAAATCTAAAGAGATCTTTCATGTCACTTGCTAGATGTGGAGATGCTACTTCTTGCAATGGTAGAAGTACCTTTAATATTTTCTTTACTTTTGTAAATACTTTGCTCTTTGGTCAAAATATTTTGGTTATTATTTTCATATTTTTCACCATATTACTTCAAAGAAAGTTAGTTTTAGATAAGTCTGCTGAGGTTACTGGAATCTCACTGAATACATGGTAAGAGTGAAGAAAAGGGCCTATGTAAGTATCTGAGTTTTGGTTGGGATTCAAGTGTTCTGAGAGCTCAAAAGTTTTTGTTTCTTTTTTTAATCTGAGATACTGCAGGAGTCAGTTATGGACTGTTGCCCTGGTACGATAAACATTGTATAAAAATGAATTAAAAGATATCAGAGCACTTGCAGTCAAAGACTAAGAGAAAGCAGATGTATGAGATGGAGCAAACAAGAGAGCAATCAGCTTTCATCTTCAGGGCTAAGTGGTGGTTTTAGCACACCAGGAGCCCAATTATCAGAGTGGTGGTATTTCTGTGGTCAAGTGAGAAAATAAAAGACAATTGTCAACTGTGAAATGATATCTAAGCTCCCCAGAAATTCAAGTGTGCAGTAATTTCCCTGTGTTTTAAAACTTTGATCTGTTGTTTTCTCTTTGTGCACATACACTGCTGTTCTTCCAGGGAGAGTTTTTGACTGAGAAATGAGTGATAAGCAGTGTGTGTCTCTGCTGGTATGCAGAGACAGGTCACCAGCAGAAAAGAAATGTAAGAAATGTTGGTTCATGTCGTTTGTAATAAAGATCAGAAATCACAGGTGGGGGAACTCTTAAAGAGTAGGTTTTAGAGTAATGCTACCTATTTACAAGAGCACATATAAAACCTATGGTTTGCTTGCTCACCCTTCTTCTGAAGCTGCTGGCTAAAGGATAGCAAATCTAATCTATTTAGAACAGCAGGGCTAATTCATGTGTAATGCAGTGCAGAAATATTATCTCTTCTGGAGGAAAATGATTCGGTGGCAGATAAAGAACTGTTCAATAGTCATTTTAATTGATTTTTTTATTGTGTCATAATTCATTATGTCACAGAACGTGCAGTAAATAACAAATCTTTATAGCAAATCCTTACCATGTACAAGCTGTATTGGAAAAGAATGCAAGAGATTATTCATTCTCTACCATTTCAGTTCATATTCTTTTGTGTTGAATCAATGCCTGATGCTGTCAGTGAATTTGACTTACAGAACTTGAAAGCCAAGTTATTCTGAACTGCAGGATGCTGAATAAACTTCTCACAGTGGATGTACATTTTGTCACGGCAGTCACTTCACTTCGTTGGCATGTTATTCAGCTTTTAAGGTTCTGCATCTTTTCATGCCATCTTCTATTGGCATTGGGAAGGTTTTATGTTTGGAGTAGAGTAGCCTATGACTTAAGATGTTATTTATTGAAATAAAGGACAACAATCTGGGTGCTTAGGTGATGTTAATGGCTGCGTAGGAGTGCGATAAAGGGAATCTTTGGAGCTACAAGGGCCCCTGCAGCACCCAGGCAGCATGACTCAGTTACGTCCCTGCCCTAAGCAAATGGTAAAACCCAATGTGTAATATTAATAGCATGTGGAGGTAACTACAGCAAAAACGGCACCCTGCCTGCATCTTTGTTCCGAAATGGCAGGTGTTTCACCTATGCCTCTGTGACGGAAAGTGGTGCCTTGTGGGATAAGCAAGTACCTTTTGAATAAGTAGACCTGTATGGCAGACTGAGCTTGGCTGCTGTGGCGCAATGTCTTCCCATGTGAGCACATCCTCTGAACAGAGCCAGTTAGCCAGTGCTCCTGCAGGTACGCTGCTCTTGGTACCTGTGCTTGCTCATTGAGCGGGCTTGGGATGCATGAATCAATCTCTTTGCAGTCTTTCTCTGGGAGCCTTACTTAGCTTGTGTGTTAAGTGGTTCTGCTATAAATACTTACTTCTACAGATCAGTACAGCTTCTCTATGTAAACTAACTAGCATAGTCTGCTATTGCTTAGCTTTAAGATTTGGTGATGGGCAGGGATTTTCTCTATTGGAAAGACAGAGGGTTCTGTGGAGCAAGAAGATGAGCTCCACCTTCCAAACCAGAACAAACCACAAAAAGGGGCGTCTGAAGTGGGTCAATTAATTGAATTTTTGGGAAGTGTAGAAACACCCATTCTGTCTCCTTTCCTCCAATACATTCCAGGCCCATGTCCTTACAGGTCACAAGGTGTCATTGCTGGCAACGCTGTACAGACTTTTTTCTGCTAAGATATGCAGCGATAGCTAATGGGATACATGGCTTTGTTATGCCAAGACATCCAGCAAGAGACATAAACTTCCAGCAGTATTTTAACCTCAGCAGCCATGTGCCTTTTGCCCCTTAAAACACCTCCCCACTTCCCTCATTTTTGCCAGCCACTGTGAAAGCAACAGCCCTTGACTTTGGGTGTGTGTGGAAAGACATCTGGTGGTTAGGACAACCTTCACTGCATGAACATTGTGCCCAGGGTTTGTCCTTCAGGCTAAATCTGGGCCACAGGCCACCAACTGGAGTACACCGCAGTTATCACTCTAAGTGGATTCAACGCAAAGCCTAAGAGCTTCACACCGATCTGTTGCCAGCATTGCACCAAAATTAATTCTGTCCTTTTTTGTATATCATTTCTACACTTCAAGTCGCTCTTAGTTATTTCAACTGAAAGTGAAAACAGTTGAAAGCAAATGAGCACATCAGTAGCTCCTCCTTTCTGCAATCGTGGCAGAACATGAGCATGTATCAAATTGAGAAAGTCCAGCAAGCTACCTGCCAGGAAAGCTTTTTCCGATTATCAAATAAATCCCTCTTACCGAAAGTACTGAATATTTAAGATTGCATCCAATCAATGGTAATAAAAAAAAAGCAAGCCCAGCAACATGAACAAATAAATGAATAGTTTTAAGATTCTACTGAAGATTTCAGCCTCTACTCAGATTATGAAGATGAATCACTTGCTTTTGTCAGATTTCTCATTCTTACTGTATATAAAACCCACCAGCTGGTCTGGGTCATAAAACAAATATGAATGTTTATTATGAGCCGACTGACATTGGCAAGGGTATAAGAGTTAAATCCTGTGACCTTCTGAAGGCTGAAATACAATAAACTACAGATTAATTGGCATTCCAAACCAAAAACATTTTCAAAAGTACAGATGAGCCTATGTTATACACGTCCATATTTGCTGTCCTAATGCTCTAGGACTTATTTTGGTGGAAATGTATGTATTTATACGTCATAGAATGTAAAAAGCACTTTATTTTTATAGAGAGAGAATGTAAAGCAAATACATTTATATTTTCCTAGTATATAAGATTAATTTACACAACATTCCATAAGTGAGTTTTAAATATAGTAAAATTTCATGCCCTGGTGATATGATGGGGAAGTTGGCCAGTGAGGGGAAGGTTCTGTGTATAAACTCAAAGCAAATTGTAGTGGTAGCTGCTCAGAACAAAACAGGTTGGGCTCTTTGCTACCAGTGGTGCTTGCTCTGAATTGCAGAAACAGCAGCAGGGGCCTGTGTCCCGGTACCTTTTTGGGTGCTGCCTTTCTCTGTGTCCTGGTGAGCTATGAGCCAGCACAGGGAGAAGGTTTTTGGGAAGTTCCTGAGCTCCAGCTTGGGACAAACCACTGCTGGATAATAACCCGACCAAGAAGTTTGCATGGGACTGAGAGTAGGCAGCATGGATCACACACAAATTAAAGGAAACCTCCACATTTGTAAATGTAAGAAAATTACTCTTAGTTAAGTGAGTATAAGTGAATAAAAAAGTATCTCTGCTGAGACAGAGAGAGCTGTGTCATTCTTAATATGTACTACAGCTTTAAAAAAAGCAATCATCAGGGAAAAAGTTTTATGTCTTTCTGCCATTTTTGTGTCTGGGATTGTGTTTCCACACAACTTGCTTTCTGTGTGCTAACAGGTTCCCACGTGTATACATATAGATATATATACACACACAGAGTAACTAATTTTTTTTTCTTGGTAAGGATTTTTATTTATTCATTTCTTTATCAACCTATACATGTGGTCAAGCATAAGTCCATACTCACCTTATTTGGGAGCATTATGTTTATCCTTGTGGGCTTGATGATTTTAATAGTGAACTTTGGCAAGTCTGAGTTTTGACCATATATTTATTTTGGGGTAGTTAATTACTCGGGAAGATTAGTCTGCTGCAACTGAGGGAAGGTGAATATGGTTGAGAAAGTTGCGCTTCTTATCTAGGAATAAGCATGAGGGATCTAGAAATTGGAAGATTTTTCTCAAGGAAAACCAGAAAGCATTAGGAAGCTGTTGGTTCTCCATGAAAGTATTTGCTGTAGCACCTCAGCTCTCTCTGCAACCATACATTCATTTTCACTCCCTATTTCTCTAGCATCCATACAGAACTGCCTTGCTTGATGCCAGCTAGTTATAACCCCAGACATGATGGATTTGCTGTGGCTGCCAGTACAAATACCTGTTTGTGCCAAATGGTGTTAGCATCTGTTTGCTGCACGGCAGCACACTATTTCTCCTTGATCCCTTTCCATTTCATAATATTCCAGGCCACTCACTTTTGTCTAGTCACAAGTCTTCACTGCTCTTCCACCAGCAGCATGAGCACAGTTCAGTAATTTATGGTTCCCAAGGGTCGAGCTCTTCTTTTTCTTGCAGTAAGAAGTCACAAGGTCAAGAAAACCCACCCATGCTACGTATGTGCAGAATCTAATCACCACGAGTCTAGAATTCGCTGTCAGCCCTAGCTGAATGCTTCAGTTTTTCTTTGGTCCTCTACATGCCTATGGCTACTCTATTATTTATAATGATGACCAGCAACACTTTCTAAATGAAGGAACTTAAATTATTGCACAGTTCAGTGGCCAAACGTATTCTGTTCACATAACTTTTTACTTTTTCCTTATTCAGCGGCTCTGCCTACACTGTGGGAGAAGATCTAGCATCAAGATTTCCGTATTGAGGAAATGTTTTATAATCAACTGACCACATTTAATCACGCATGTAAAATTACAGAATTTTGTGCAGGTTTTAGGTTGCATTGCAATAATTTGATCTGACTTAGATTTTAAGAACTGGTTCAGAGCCCTTTACCTTATCAAAGACTATCCCTCTCTCGTCACACTGTGGAACTTGTTGAGACTGCATTGCAGGAAGAGGAAACATCCTATAAGTACAGTAAAGCACAGGCTTATTCAGCTCCACAATTACATCACTGGGATTTTGGTTAGGTTTGAAATTTTTTGTCCTAAAAATACACATATTGAGTGTTCTTCTGGCATGTAGAATGTAGATCTACATTATCAACTTGCTTCTGGTTTATTATTGTTGGTAGCTTTTACAAAGTCTCTCAGTAATGATTATGTGGCAGATTCAAGTCTCTGGTCCATCTCATTTAAAGTGAAGATGTCAACTGTATCCCAGTGGAAGTCAGTGTTCTCTATCAGAGTTGTTCTATTTTACATAAATAATTTTTCCTAAAGGATGAGCTGTTAATCACATATCTATACAGAAAGGAGACAGGATGCCATCATTTAAGGTCCTGAGGAATCAGGCAGAGCAGAGACTTGAGCCCAAGACTGCAAAGCTCCATGCTTTGGTGAAAACTTCCTAGATTTGCACAAAAACTCCTTCCTAAGAAAGCTGTTTGACAAGAGCTGTCTTAGAAACCAGTAAGTCTGTACCTCTGTTTTCTCCCTCACCCCCAAAATTTTCATCAAATAATATTGTTGAAGCAGAAAAATGTTACTGAAAAATTTCAAGCCAGATGTAATCTCAACACTGAATCTGAGCAAGAGCTAAGATTACTTTGTTACAAGTGTCTCATAGGAATGATGTATAAAAGCCAGAGATGGCCCAGAATGACATGCAGAAAATCATGTGTGATAAGGGACAAAAAGGTTCCTCTTGCTGTGGTAGTTGAAGTGAGGGGTAAATTCATGTCACCATGGTTCTCTGCTTTCCATACTTAAAGCTGTGAGAATTTACAGTTCCTGCTTTCATCAGACGAGCCGCAGCAAGCCCATCTGACCTTTTTTGCAGCTGAGAGGGTAATGTGCTCTGACAGCTGCAGCGGTATAGGTTCCATGGGCTGCTGCAGGAACAGCCCTCCTAAGGTTACTGTGGTAAAAGTATCATCAGAGCTATGAATGATGTGCTCTAAAATTTAATACACCTCGATGTGGGAGGAACTTTCAGTCTGAGTCCTGCATTAGGAATATTTGATAAGACTGAAAGGCACAGAAAGGGTCTTTTCTCTGAATTGTCTGACCATAATGCAAACATCACCACAAGCTGAGGGTTTAGTAGCTGATGTTCAACAGGGAGTTGTGGTGTGAATGTTTTCTGATCTGTGTTCTTCCAGAGAACAGATTTGCTAAATTAGGCCTTCTGCAAGCTCCAGCAACTTTTGGGATTATTTCCCTCGGCTGTCCTCCCCAACCCAGTCTCTTGTGTCTCAGCACCACGGAATGAACTTGATGGTGTAATGTTTGAATCAACACCGTTGGTGGACCCAGGTCCAGGCTCTTTCCTCCCTGTGTTCTGAGACACAGAGATGTCCTCCTTGGTTTTGTAAGTTTAAATGGGACTGCAGCAGATCTATTGCACATGCAAAATGAATTTGCATGTGCTTTTTGGCAGTGTTTGCAGCATCTATGATTTTTATGATGATTGAGGTTTTCTTAAAACTTCAGCATCTTGGATTTATCTGAGATTTTTAACTTTTATAGAAAAGAAAACATTTTTAGCTAATTATGCTGCAGAGACATGTAAAGGTGAATTGTAAAAGCTACAGCATAAAACAAAGACTACAAAATTTCATTATTTATGGGAGATTGTAATGCAAGACTTGAATAGTTAAGTTGGGGATACTGTTTCTCCTTTTAAAATGTGTTTTTCAGTCTTCACACTAATTTTATCTTTTCCTTTCTGTGAACTTCTTATTTATTTAAATACTTGTTTCTCTTCCTTTCTCTGCCTTATTTTCTGTACATGCTTTTAATGTTTCCTTCTAAAATTTATTTCTGTTCTGTAGTCTTTCTGTTTTGCTAATCCCTTCCCTCCCTTCTTCCTCCTCTTTGATGTTTGTGCTGTGGTCTTCATCCATTTCCCAACAGACTTCTCTTAACTCTCACTGCATGATAAAGCAGAGGGCCAATTAGCCCACGAACAAGGTTTTTCCTCCATTCCTTGTACAAATCCCCCAAGCACAGGCAGGCGGTGCTTTAGAGACTGGATGTTTCCATTTGCTGCTGCATGCAGAGCTAATGGAGCAGCGTAGCCTGGAGAAGGACTATAACATAAAAAGCCTACGGGTGCGGTGCTGCTTCCAGCGCGTCTTCAGGCTAATGCTAGGGGTTTAATTTGTATAACTCACTCTGCTCCTCGTATTGAAGCTTTATCCCCTCATGAGGCTGCTCTTCAGAGAAAATTTCAAAAACCTGTGCTATAAAAAGCCTGATGACTCAACCATTAATAAATGTAAGTCCGAAAGGCTGCTCCCAAGGTTGAGCGAGATGAGGCTTGTGAAGGGGACCTGGGGGTGCGATCCCATCGCCACTGGGGCTCACATGGGCTCAGAGAGGCCAAATTGTTCAGGGCTTCATCTTTTCTGCCAGTGTGAGCACTTCGGCTCCAATCCAGCATTGCGTTTAATTTCTAAGTGCATTCTCTCAAAATGAAGCCTCTGTGTTTGTATTTGCTGTAAGGACTTTGTTGGTCACAACTGGAAGCAAAGGCATAGGGCTAATGGCCCAAAGTTTCTTATTTCGGATGTTATTTCAAGGCTGCACCACTGCATGATTTTGGGCAAAACATTTCTCTCCTGATTTCTCTCCACGTGCTTCCTGACTGTAGCTGGGTGATGAGGATTAATGCAATTAATGTTTGTACAGCATTTTGAATGTTAAAAGCTGTTACGTAACTGAGTGTTACTATTTGGGGGTGTGCTGCAGTGCAGCAGATCTTGGTGTTAGCAACGGGGATGTTCGGAGGGCACTAAAACCCAGGAGCAATGGGGCACAGGGCTAGCTGAAAATGTACCCTTTAGCTCACACTACTGACGCATTAATTTAGTGAATCAACTGATGTGACACCAGCGTGGAGTGAGTCCCTCTTAATGTGGGAGAGCATTCTGTGGAGAGGGCTATACTGTTTCTATACATTGAGTGCCACTAAGATGTGCTTAAATTGTGATGCAGCTATAAAAACAAAGTTTGCGGATGAATTCATCTGGCTGGCTGTCAAGTAGTTCTGTAACCATGAACTATGGATTGCATGACTGTTACGAGTTTATAAGGTCATCAGTTACCAAAATTAATTTGATGTTTCTCATAGGGCTGGTTTTTTTGCAATTTTTCTTTTTATTTTGCACTGGAGACAAATACATACAAGGTCATTTAAAAAATAACTTTCAATGTTGCACTTCAGGGGCAACAACAGGAAAAAGCAAATAAAATAAAACCCAGTGGTAAACACCTGATCAGAAAGCTGCTTTCTGTGGCTTGAGAGTCGCTGTGGTGGGGCTGCGTTAGCTCATAACGTGTCTGGACTAATCACAATCTAAGGGCAGTAGTGATTACAGTACAAGCTGCTGTGAAGTTGCAGTTCATATTGGCAGGCTGTGGTTTGTACAAAAAGGGCCTATGTTTTGTGGCTTTTCTGTGAGTATTAAAATCAGTAACTAGCTGAACATGGTAGCTCACATTATAATGCACTTGATAAAGCATCGGTAGTGAAGTAGGCATCTTACCAAACCTGCTTCCACCAGCTCTGTGTTCATTTGGAAGCGAGACCCGATGGCAAAGAGCTTGAATAACTTCCTAAATTTTGCTGTCATTAAAACTAGAATCAACAGGAGAATCAACAGGACGGTTAAATCCCTGAAAACGTTACCAAGGCTATGTTGTCTAATAGCAAGTGTTAAACAGGAATATCATTATTGGCCAGTTATTTTGTTTGGAATACATGTGGTAACCCAGAGAGCTTCCTGGATGGAGGACATGGAGGTGCTCCAAGGTTAGCAGGCTCGCTGTGCTTTCAGATCAGAGATTCCTGTGAAAGTAGTACGGAGTTTTCAACACTGACAGCCCGTCAGAAGTTTTACTGGACAATTTACATGCAGTAGCTAGCAAGGCTGCAGGAAAGCAAAATCCCTCAGTTTCATTGCTCTTAATGCCTTGACTTAAGCTGGCAGTCCTGCATCTCCCTGCTGCGGAAGGAAAGGCTGCCTTTGAAGTAGAAATTTGGAGTCTTGTGTCACCAATTTCTGGTGAACTGTTCCCAGGAATGAGGTGAAGGCTGCTATGCACAATCTCTGTTTTCTCACCACATCAGGTGTTTATCTGCACACAGACTTTGCTTTTGGTTGCTGTTCCTGTAGTTGCGACCTTTATCAGACCAGTTTGTTCGTTAAGTGAAAGATTGCTTCTTTAAACTAGCTTAATTTCCATAATAGTTTAGAGGAGCCTATAAAAGCTGAGTCAAGATTTGAAGTTCTCTTTGATTTTATTAATCTGCTTTTTGAACATTTTCTGCACTGAATGCTATATCCTTTTTGCTTTTAATTTGACAAATGTTGCAAGGTGACAAACACATGAAAACTGGTCATGGTTATGTTTGAACAATACAACTGATTTTTATTTTAATTATCTTCTTTCTGCCCATAGCTGTAGCCCTCTTGACCTCTGCATTAACTGCGCCATATATTTTGTTGTTTTATAATATGCTCCTTGAGGCAGGGATCTTGCTTGTCAGGTTTATAAATCAGCAATTGCCTGAGTTGCATACTGTAAATAATACTTGGAGGAAGCTGCATGCAGGGAACTTGGGCAAATACATCCAGCAGTTCATGTTCACTGTGTCCATGGATTCCTTCTGGATAGATCTTGCTTTGCCCTTTATTAGATTTTTTTTAACAACATAATTAAGCAATTGGCTACATCATTTCTACACTCACTATTTGAGACTCTCTGAGGTCGTGTCAGCCTGTCGCTAGCAGGAGCAGCTTGACAGAAGTGAGCCT
The DNA here is from genome assembly GCF_000695765.1 of Mesitornis unicolor. Taxonomy (NCBI): domain Eukaryota; kingdom Metazoa; phylum Chordata; class Aves; order Mesitornithiformes; family Mesitornithidae; genus Mesitornis; species Mesitornis unicolor. Next base: position 7,169 of record NW_010165561.1, on the reverse strand, counting down.
AATACTTTCTGCTTTGCCAAAACCAAATCCTTTCCCTGCTTGGCTTTTATGAGCAGTTAGAGAGCTCGCAGGAGAAATAAACAACTGAAACGTGCTCTTAGGGAGAATGGTTGAATTCTTGCTCTAAGTCGTGCACACTTGATTTTGTGGTTTTGCAGTAGTTACTGGTGACTTCCAGTAAGAGTCCTAATAGTTTAGCAGACAGTAATCAGGCTCTGAATTATTATCTTGCAGAGTTGCTGGCCTCATTGCAGAAAGCAGTCAGCCTCTCTGTAGGGAGGGGTGGGAATGATCTCAGCCCTGTGCTGTTTTGATGGCTGGCTGTGTTGACAAACACACCTGTGCTCCAGCCCTGCTTTCATAGTCTCTTGTCTTCATAGTTTATTTTGCTCATCTTTTCCCTGCCACTTTCACTTGAACAGGATAGGATAGGTCCAGAGGTGCCGTGTGCTGTTTCAGTGCCTGCTGTGCTCGCCCTCAAGGTGGGGGCACCCGGCAGAGGAGGGGGGAGTTGAGCCTCTTGGGCACCCTGCACTCACCTGGCTGCCTGCTCGCAAAGCACCTTGAGAACCTCCGATGAAAGCAGCTGCTGTTATATTTTATTCTCCTTACTCCCTTGAGGATCTGGTAATTGCATGTTTGTTTTTTATTCCCTTTTGATTTATGTTCCCTTTTGTTGCTGTGTTTCTGACAGATCCTCCTGACTGGGTTCCAGATGAAGTCTGCAGCTACTGCACTGCGTGCAAGGCTCCTTTCACTGTCATTCGCAGGAAACACCACTGTCGGAGCTGTGGCAAGGTAATGGCTCAGTCAAACGAGACAAACTGCCAAAGACAACAGCAGATTTATGCATACCACAAACTCAGCTGCACAGCAAAATGCGTGTGCTTGGCCAGGGTTTTCAAGTCACAAGTGTTTTTGTGTGTCTTGGCTATCAACTGCTTAGCTTACGTTTAGAAAGTGGGTTTTGACTTTTGTACAGAAGTAAGCATTTGTTTTCTGAAAAGCAGAGCTCCCTGTTGAGATCCTGGATCTCTGGTCGAAGCTTTAAAGAGCCGCACACAGCAGCCTGCGCCGCACGGGGTGGTGCACAGCTCAGCTGCAGGGACCGTGTGTCCCTTCACTTGCTTTCTAAACCTTTACAGGAGAACTGCGGTGTGTGGGGTTGCTGCTTTGCAAGCTTGTGGGGGAGGAAGAAAGAGCAAGGGAGAATAAAGCAGTCATGAGCCTCGGGAAGCCAGAAGTCTGCATTCCCATTTCACTTGCTGGTGTACAAGTTAAAAAGGAAGAGCACAGAGAAGCTGGGTTTGTTAACTCTATAGTGGACTTGAAGGGGTAGGAATTTTGGAGATATTCACAAAATTCCCCATGTCTGTCTTTAAAGCCAGTGGAGAGAGGCGGTGCATTTCAGCTCTGGTGGAGCTGCAGAATTACAGACCTGCCTTGGCCATGCCAGTGCTCAGGCAGCCCATCAGAGCGGCCGAGCGCAGTCAGGTTGGTCATCAGGCTGCGAGTTGCCTGCTGAGGGCCTTTACTCACTGTACCGAGGAGTGTGGTGCTGCCCATACAGAAGAGCCCAGCCCCTAGAATTTTCTCTCCCCTCTCCTGAAATCAGTTTTGTCCTATCCAGTTGTTGAAAGGAACTAAAGTGGAATCTCCCTCTTGTTTTTCAGATCTTCTGCTCCCGCTGTTCCTCCCACTCCGCTCCATTACCTCGCTATGGTCAGATGAAGCCTGTCCGTGTTTGCACTCACTGTTACATGTTCCACGTCACTCCTTTCTATAGTGACAAAGCTGGTATCTGACATATTAAACTACTGCTGTGTCTTCTGGAGTCTTACACGGACTGAAATATGTGACCTAAGAGTTGACTTGAAAGAGGGACCCCGTGAGGGCATGTAGGCTTTGACATCCATTATTATAAATTTTGTACAGTTTTTAATTGCATTTTACTAAGCTGCTAAAGGGAAGTATGAAGCGTCTGTAGCTCTAATGCTACAGTACAGTCTTCCATAAATTTATAACATTAATGTTACGATGCCATATGCAGAACAAATGCACTGTGTGGAAGGAAATAGGGCTCGGCAAATTGAACAAGCATTGCTGCTTACCTTAAATGCTAGGAGCAGAGTAGCCGGTTAACTACTCCGTCCCAGCAAACCAGTCCCCAAGCTCGGACACTTCTGTGCTCACTAAAATACCAGCATGGCTGTGGATGTCCGTGCTCTCCCTCCTGCTGCAGTTTCACTTTCCCATTACTAGATTTTTGCTACCTATGCTAGGATTAATTAAAGCAAAACTATTTCAAATCCATATTCAATATTTACAAAGGCAAAATTTTCTTTGAATCATATAGGAAGCACTGAAGGTCCTGAAGCAGTGTATTTCTGTTGCCTTTCTTTTACCAAGCAGAGCAATAACTCCATGTTGCAAAACTTAATTTTTAGAAGACAACTTTCAGTCCCATATTTTGGGGTTTTGGAAGTGTTTATAATCTGCATCATTTAGGCTAAATTCTGTTAATAAAAGTATAACACAGAGCTTTGGTTTCAATATCAGCATTTACAACTTAAACTTCAGAGGAAATAGTTACTCAATTAATTAACATTAGTAATACATATTTTTGAAAGAGTTCAGCAGCAAAATTCAGTAGATGTGACAAACTATTTCTCCCATACTGAGGTTTTTTTTAATTGTTTTATAAAGACAAATACATAATAATATATTCAAAAGGTCCTACAGAATGGTCAACCAGAGAAGGGTACTTGTTGTCCACATTTGGCAGAGTAACCGTGTAAAATATTGCATACTGTTACTTCACTCACGCTAACAACTGAGAAGATGTTTGTCTTTATTTGAAACACCAGGGATTAATTTTTGTCTCCACTTGAAGAGGAAAGAAACAAGACTCACGGATTCATGCTATGATCTTGCACAAACTGTTTGCAGTGAGAGCTCCCTGAGCACTGAGGTTTCAAAGGCGTTTGGCCATGCTTTGAGTCAGCCACATGAAAAGCGAGGCAGTGGGTGCTGTGGTTACGGAGGAAACGAGATCAAGAGCTCTTCGCTGTATCTCCTTTCCTGACTCGCGGTGCTACGCACTGTGTTTCAAAGTGAGAAATACAAAGATGAGGAAGTTGTTTGCGGTATCGTGCTTGAGAAAGGTCGTCATTCAAAATGATAAAGCAAAACTGGCCAGTGTTAGGGTTTTTTTAATTTATTTTTGGGGGATATTTTCTTTAAGTGGTTTACTCTTCAGTGTTAATGAGCCATACAGGGGTACAACAGTTCACTAGTGGTGTTTTGCATCAGATGAAACAGCTTCACTTAGTTTATGTGTAATGCACAAGCCTTATGATGCTGTTTGTAGACAATATCAGCTATGATGTGTTATCCTCACCTTATTTATATTTTTTTAATTATTATTTCCCTGAAATCCTTCCCATGGAGTCCTTGAGTTGGAGTGTTGGCATTCACCAGAGTTCAGAAAGGCATAGGGTTGGGCGGTTGGTGGGAGGTGGGTGATGTGGTGCAAGCAATGATACTTATTCAGGCTTAAATCTCAGGCTTCACATTGCAATGATTATTGCAGTTTTATTTTTAGAAAGAAAAACCAACAAATTTAATGCTTCTTTTATAGGATAAAAAAAATGCAACAAACTTCAATTGTGAAATAAATATGCACAAAAAGTTGCTTCTGTGAAAAAAAGAATCTTATTTAATGGACTGAATATTTATTCAAGCTTGTTTTTATTTTGTAAATGCTGTAATTCAGAATCATTTCCATAAATATGATATTTAAAGATCTCAGACACTATAGTTTCTTATGTAAATACAGACTCCTATTTCTCTTACTGAAAAGCACAATGACTATATCAATACTAATATACATTTGCCTCAAGGAAGACTTTCATCTTGTAATCTCTTCAGATAATTAAAGTGTCAGGACTTTCTACTTCCATGTGCTGGATTGCTCTTTCATTTCGGGGTCTGTTTACTTGGACTGACAGCTGCCATCCTGTCAAGCAAACTGGCCTTAAGTCTTTCTCACTTTTGCAAATAACATGAAAGAAAGGAGTTTAAATTTGAAAGGGGAAGCTGCCTGTATGGAGCAAGGGTGGTAAATGGAAGCTGGAGTGCTACCCTGTGGCTTACACTGCCTCGTGCCACGTCTTGCCACCGGCTGAAAATCTCCCTTCCTGAAATCTCTCGTGTCAGTGGCACTTCACACATCAGGCACGTTTGATCTGCCCGTGTCACATCTGAATAATCTTTTCTGGGGGGGAAACAAAGCTGGAACGAAAATAGCGCTGCTGGGATCTACCTGCACAGTTATTCTTGCGAAGCGTGAATGCCCAGTGCTGGTTTGTTCTGCTCCTTACATGAGATATAACTGTTGTAGCTTTTATGAGAGTTAAATTTATTTTCCAGAGGACTTAATGCATGGCTTTGGGATTCCATTTCACTGAAGAAAAACCATGTTACAGCTCTGTGACATTGGGGTCTCGGTTTCAGCGGTGCAACAACACGGAAAATTTATGGAAAGTCTGCACATGAGTTTAAGATTGTTTTTGAATTAACATACATAATATTTTTGGGCAAACAATGCTGCCGTAAGGTGTATATAAATAAAGGAACAGTGGAAGTTTATCCTAAAGAGACTTCTAAAATGAAATTTACATTGCTTCGGGGTTTCGAGGGAAAAAGGAGATCTCTCCAAGCCACAACAGTTTGTTGCACTGCAGTTTTCCTCTTGGGGATACAACAAGGGGATACAGGATAATAAGGTAAGAGAAACATTGCCAAAGGTGGTGGTAATTCACAGGGTGCTGGACTCCTGTGTGATGGTTCCCTCTGAATCAAGGCTATTTTGAGGAAAAAAAAAAAATGCAGTAAACTCTGAAGTGAGCCTTTCTAGATCTGTACAACTCCTACAGCGTTTCCTGTTCTCTCCAGGTTTGTAAAGGGAGGTGGGATATCGGGGCTCCTCCTGCAATGAAAAATTAAAAAAAAAAAAAGAAAAAATTAAAAATCTCTCCTTGCAGAGAATGCTTCCAGAAAACTCAAAAATACTTAAAAGGAGCCACAGCGCAGCTCAGTGAGGAGGAAGCTGGGAGAGGAAAATGACCTTTGTGTGTGTTGTCTAACCTGGGGGGAATGAGGAGGAAAATGGGGTGCACGTGTGTGTGGTTGTGCCAGTGCACAGGAGGGGGGACATGAAGGGTGGGCTGTGGAAGTCGGAGACTCAACTGGAGCTTCAGATACAGCTCCATCGCAACCCTGCCACCAGCGTTCTCAGTGTCTCGTCCCCAGCTGAACTCGCTGTCAGTTTATGCAAAGTCAAAGCTGCTGGGTCTGCATCCTCCCGTTGCCGTGGCAACCCCGATAGCATCTCACCACCGAGTGCCAAGACTGCAGCACTCCCTTCCCGCACAGGCGGGCACGGAGGCTTCTGCTTTCTGCTTCGTCAGAGGGCTTGTGATTGCTCAAACGTCTTTATTTGTGATGAAGATTTATGCTGCAGTCAGATGCTTACTGTGAACTCTGCTTTCTGATGACAACATTTTACTGAATTATGCTTTATTTATGTTGCTTGTCTGGAAGAAATCTCTTCCATGGGCATCCTTTTGAATACTTTTGAGGGTCCTTAAGCTATTTTTTTCTTCCCCTCTTTCACCCTTTATCCCACCTCATCACCCAGCTTTCAGTTTCTGCTGTGTATAAACGAGATTTCTTATGTAGCCTCCTTGGGTATCTTACAGTTAGTGAAATATTAGACACATCTTAGACGATTCAAACAGCTTTTATCCCTATTGCTGCTTGATCTTGCCCTTCACGTTCCCAGGCACAGGCTCATTTCAAACCTTCCTTTGGCGTCCTTGTACCGGAAAGAGCATCCTGACACAATCATGTTTGGGTTGGAAGGGACCTTTTGAGGTCCTGCCTGAGCTGCTGTGGGTTTTGCACCAAGGTGTTTGAAGTCCTGCAGTAGTCCTTTACTTTGTAGAGGAGAAAGGATGGTTCCTAAATCACAGGTTTTAATAGCTGTTAGTAAATTGTAGGTATTGCAAAGACTCTGGATTTTTTTTTGTTTGGTTGTTTGGCTCTCTTTGGTCTTAAACTAAAAAATGGCAAAATACTAGGCCAGAAGGATGAAAAGGAGAAGACTTATAGCAAATCTGGAAGTGTGAAGATGATGTTTTAATGAAATAATTGGTCTCTTTGAAAATAAGCTGTAACTGCATGTGCTAGGAATGCTGGGGCTCATGCATAAAACAAACCGGGCAATTAGTCTTTCATGAGCTCATTTCATTTCTTGTTTTCGCTAAACATGAAGGCTCTGAAGTGTAAAATATTATTTTTTTTTTTCCCCTCATGTTTCACTCAAAGGTATGAAGTGGATTTGTCTGTTGCTCGTGTCCAGTTGCGGAGCGATGCCATCCTCTGCTCTTTCTCATGAACAGGAGGTGTCCGATGCAGCCCAGGATGCAGGGACAGCTGTGGTTGGGAAGGACAGAGCCAGCCCGCCCTTGGCTGTGACTGCCTCAGATATTATAGAGATTTTATTTGCTGAAAATAACCCTGTACCAGGCACTCACACCACTTAAGCAAGCACTAAATTCACATCTTGCTCTTGCAACTCTTATTTACGTGTTTTTGCAGTCTTACACAGCTCTTCACAGGGCAGTAAAACATTGTAACCACCTACATATTTTTATTTACCGAGTTAATAATAAAAAAGAAATAAAACAGCAGCAGGGAGGGTGTTTGAGGTGAGTGCTTTCTAGGTAATATTTCAGCAGGGGCCAGCTTTCAGTTTTTTAGCTGGAATTAGGCTGCGGTACCCATGAGCTTGTCAGTATGGGGGAAGATACTAAGAAACAGGCCTGCATAGCATTTGTACCAGTAACTTCTCTGTGATGATGTCCTGTAAAACATGCTGAAAATATCCATCTTCCTGAAAAACTCTGTCTGAAAATGACACCGAAACGCCTCACCCTTTTTGGACAAATTGGAGAAAATCATCCCTCATCCTCCAGGGGGCTGGGACAGCGGCTGCACCTTGGGCTGTCCCAGCCAGAGACCCTCGGTCGTGAGAAGTTTCGTGTCAGGTACATAAAAGTTGCCTGCCCCTTCTTCTTGGAAGAAGGGACAGGCAACTTTAAAAA